>NC_090727.1:3411397-3413897 GCF_036898095.1 Palaemon carinicauda | reverse complement strand
ATTTCTCTTCAAGAGAGAGAGAGAGAGAGAGGAGAGAGAGAGAGAGAGGAGAGAGAGAGAGAGAGAGAGAGATCTGGCTATGAAAAGCTTTCAATTTCCTTAGGGATAAGTAACCAATAAACATGATTAAATTTTTATTTAATTTCCTCGACCAGTAAACAGCAAAGAGCTGTTCTTAGTATAACATAAAACCCATGTGATATTTGCCATATTTCTCTTCACGAGAGAGAGAGAGAGAGAGAGAGAGAGGAGAGAGATAGAGAGAGAGAGAGAGAGAGAGAGAGAGGAGAGAGAGAGAGAGAGAGAGAGAGAGAGAGAGGAGAATCTGGCTATGAAAAGCTTTCAATTTCCTTAGGGACAAATAACCAATAAACATGATTAAATTTTTATTTAATTTCCTCGACCCAGTAAACAGCAAAGAGCTGTTCTTAGTGTAACATAAAACCCCATGTGATATTTGCCATATTTCTCTTCACGAGAGAGAGAGAGAGAGAGAGAGAGAGAGAGAGAGAGAGAGAGAGAGAGAGAGAGAGAGAGAGAGAGAATCTGGCCATGAAAAGCTTTGAAATTCCTTAGGGACAAATACATATCTCAAGGCACCTTCATTTTGGCATGGCATTGCAGCTTAGGATGAGCCTTCTTCTTTTCCACGTCTTTTCTCTTCCTTCTTCGCTCCGTCTTCATTCTGCAAATCATTCTCGCCCAGACTTTTCATTTTCCCGCAAGCACTTTTCCTCCATGAAGCCGTCCCCACTTTGGATCCAATATTCTCCTTTTTTCCCTTTGAAGGAAATTCTTCACCTTCCTTTCCCATCCCTATCTTCATTAGTGGTTGTGTCCCATTTCCAGTTTTCAAAAACTACCATTTCTTCTCCCCTCTGTTAGCCTATTTCTGTTCAAGAGCTGCACAGTCCTGTTGAATGAGATATGATAGCTTTTGGGAATAATTACACTAGAGAGAGAGAGAGAGGAGAGATGAGAGGAGAGGAGAGAGAGAGAGAGGAGAGAGAGAGAGAGAGAGAGAGAGAGAGAGAAAATCATCTTTATATTCTTGAAGCAAACTTCATTTAGAAAACCAAGATGAATGAAAGACCTAGAAGATAGCAAGACACACCCAGGGTTATACTTATCAACATCTTCAAGAAACCTCAGATTATTTCCAAAATGGACGGATCATAAATCCCTGGAAATACTGAGTAAGGGAAACCACACTCCCACACCTGGGAGATGTAGGGAGGAATCCCACACTCCCACAGCTGACAGATGTAGGGAGGGGAACCCCCACACTCCCACAACTGATATATAGGAAGGAACCCCACACCCCCACATCTGGGAGATGTCGAGAGGAGAACCCCCACACTCTCACAGCTGAGAGATGGGGGGAGGAACCCCCACAGTCCTACAGCTGAGATGTATAGGAAGGAACCCCACACTTCCACAGCTGAGAGATGTAAGGAGGGGAACCCCTACACTCCCACAGCTGAGAGATGTCGGGAGGAACGCCCACACTCCTATAGCTGAGATGTATAGGAAGGAACTCCACACTCCCACAGCTGGGAGATGTATGAGAATGAGAACCAAAACAGCTAAGAGTCAGCAGCACCTGTTAGAAAATCATGCACACCTTATTCCATCTTATATATCCTGAGTGATAAGAACGCGAATCAGTTTTTTACACTTAAAATCATAACTTGCTCCACCGTGAAATACCTAAAGGTTTCATATACCATCCAAGCATCTTTTATGTTATCTTGTACACTTTTTCTCAATCGTATAGCATATTTCACGTTATCATATTTCGCGGCGATATAAAACAGGTTGAAAAAATTATCTGATTATGGTCAATATTATCTTGGCCGGTAAGAAAAAGAAAAGGTTTCATTAAACTTAAAACTATATTTCATATTGTCAGTTATATGAAAATGAAAAAAAAAGTGTTTTACAAAATAAAAGCATAATCTGCGATATATTAGTTTGTGTGATAAGAAAATGTATATTAAAAGCAAAAGGGTTATTATAACATATAGCACAGATCGAAATGGCATCCACAGTCAAGCGCGTGCAAGAATGTAAAGTCATTACTAACCCATCCCACGAAAAATATACATCGACTTCTTCATAATAAACTCAAATATGTGAAAGTTAATTCCCTATTACACACGCACCAGCAAAGTAGAAGGCCCTCTTCATGATCTGTGATCTCTTGATGGGGAAAAAATTATCACCAAGACGGTAGGAAGCATTTGCACCGGTCTCCAACTCCTCACGCTAACCCCTCCCCAACACTACCCGAAAAAGGGATAATTTCATTTCAGTCCCTTTTCGCCATAACGAGGGATAAACCTTTCCTTTCACCCTTCTCTCTCTCTCTCTCTCTCTCTCTCTCTCTCTCTCTCTCTCTCTCTCTCTCTCAAACAAAAACACACTATTCCCTTCTCACGCCACCCTGCCCGTCTTTAACGAATGCCCTGTTTCATTCAAAATGTTCAAAATTTCAAGT
>NC_090727.1:3402864-3410897 GCF_036898095.1 Palaemon carinicauda | reverse complement strand
GCATCATAAATAGGCAGGAGGTTGTGCACGATTTTATGAGTTGTTGAAAGCATTTCAGCGTAATTGAATACACATAGTAAACGAGCGAGTCCATACAAACATACATATTTATACAGACACACACAAATACACACACACACACACACACACACACATATATATATATATATATATATATATATATATATATATATATATATATAAAATGGCATTGAACTTGTCAGTTGACACAGGATTATAATAAATCATCTAAGAGCCAAATACTCTGTGGAACGTTCAATGCGTTCTACTCACAAAATCCCTGGTATTGAACAGTGACGACCATAAGCAGGATATTGAAGCAGCCCACCGGAGAATCGCCAGTTGAGGCTGGCGTGACGTCACAGTCAGCAAGCGGACAGAAAATGACAGTTCTGTCCGTCTGACCTGTTTGCATTGGCCTTGTATAGACTCAACGGCGTTAACAAATAAAATAAAATTCGCGGCAAAGACACATACAAATAAACACACACACTCTCTCTCTCTCTCTCTCTCTCTCTCTCTCTCTCTCTCTCTCTCTCTCTCTCTCTCTCTCTCTAACATAGGTAATATATGGCCGACAGGTTTATTTGCTAAGCTACAACCCTAGTTGGAAAAGCAAGATGCTATAAGCCCAGGGGGCCCAGCAGGGAAAATAGCCCAGTAATGAAAGGAGACAAGGAAAAATAATATATTTTAAGAACAAAGACATTTAAATAAATATTTCCGATATAAACTATGAAAACTTTAATAAAACAAGAGGAAGAGAAACGTGATAGAATAGTGTGCCTGAGTGTACTCTCAAGCAAGAGAACTCTAATCCAAGACAGTGGAAGACCATGGTACAGAGGCTATGACACTACTTAAGACTAGAGAACAATGGTTTGATTTTGGAGTGTCCTTCTCCTAGAAGAGCTGCATACCACAGCTAAAGAGTCTCTTCTACCCTTACCAAAAGGAAAGTAGCCATATTACTGACACTGGTCGCATCAGGATATCATTCTTATAACTACATTTTCATCCATTTAAAAAAAAAAAAAGGTAGATGAAAGTATTACCAAAGAATAAGGACACGCGGTGCTTAGGAATACACAATCTCGCTTCAAAGACTTTAAAATTTAAAGGCTAATCAAGAATGGCTGAGGCAAGGGACAGTGACAATGCCCCAGCAGGACAATGCCCTAGACACTGCCCATAAACACATATGATCCCATATCCACAGTAACTAAAGTTCACTTTGTTGAATACTTGTGTATACCGAATAAGTTTTGGCTTCCAATAACGTTTCTGGTCGTTTATTCATAAACTGCTATACACGCCTTCAAGTAACACTCTCTTAATATGACGGCGCTGCAGCGGCAGACCATTCAGAGATGCGACAAGGGGGAAAACCCTGTGACGTCATAGTTAAGAGATGGAAGAATGTGAGTCACTAAAAAGGAAAGTAAGACGCTAAAAGCGAGCTTCACCAAAAACCACTTTTTTCAGGTAGTAGGTTAGTCATCTTGAAAAAACAAAAAGTGGGCTTTAAACTATATGCAGATGATACTCAGTTTTACCTCTCAATTTCAACAACACAAGATACAGAGAAGAAAATTGATGAGATAATGACTGAAATAAAAACATGGATGCAGAGGATAAAGCTCAAATTAAATGATGATAAAACAGAATGTATGTTTTTTGGCACAAAGGTGGCTTTGAAGAATTACCAGTTAATTCAAAGTATAAAAATTGGTGATGCTGATGTTGGGATTGTGCCTGGTGTGACAAATTTGGGTGTACTGATAGATTGTAATTTGTCAATGAGGGACCAAATTGTGAACACAGTGAAAGTGTGTAACTATCACCTGAGAAACATAGCATTTATTAGAAAATATTTAACAGAGGGCAGTACAAAAATTTTAGTGATGAGTCACGTAATATCAAGGCTTGATTATTGCAATTCTCTGTACTACAAATTGCCCAATACACTACTAAGAAAGCTTCAAAATGTGCAAAACCGGGCGGCTAGACTGATAAAAGGCATTAAACTAAGGGAGAGAATAACTCCTGCACTGATCGATCTACATGGGTTACCTGTTAAGGCTAGAATTTAATTTAAAATTTGCTTGTTGACTCACAAAGCACTTACAAGTGATAAGCCTAAATATTTTCGTGATTACTTGGTCCCCTACCCCGAAGCTACCAACGCCGCTGTAAAGACATGCTGATGACCCACATAGACTATTCGAAATTAGTGTGAACCATGCAATCGGAGGAAGAACAATCAGTTATGCTGCACCGAGACTCTTCAACGACCTTCCACTCGATGTCAAGAATAGCAAAAATGTGGCAGCTTTCAAGAAAAACCTGAAGATTTATCTGTTTAGAAAGTGTTATAACAGTGACCTGAAAACTATTAAGCCTGAATACAAATGCTAGCGAAATAACTGATAAGATACAGAGCAAAATATTAACTGGAAAGAAATTATTTTCACACACCAAGGCCCGCCTGAACAGACCTTTAGTGTCTGATGGAGGGCGAGAAATAAACCCATAAAAGTAAGTAATCTATGTTCGTACTTCCATTGTTAATTTTAATTGCTATGAATAATTCTACATAGTTATAAAATTGAGTTATGTCATTGTAATGTCACTTTTATGATAATTTATCTATAGTAACGGCATTATATAATGTAGGGGTTTAAAAATACAGTAGTTACTTTCTTACGTAAACTTATAAGCCAAAGTCTTTTAGCTTACGGTATGCCTAAGCCTAATCTATATAAGTTTTTCCTTTATTAATGGTCATAGTTTTCACTATATTTGTATGGTTATGATGTCATGCTATGAAATTTTCTCTAAAGGAACAGCATTCCTCAATTCAGTGGTAATTATTTCCTTACATAGACTTATATGGCTGAGTTTTAGCCTACGATATATCATAGGCCCATTCCTCGTTGTTGTAAAAACGATGCTGATTCCATCATAATATTTCCGCTAGGAATATGTAATCATAATGCCTTATATCACTGATCTTAATACTGTGAACGAAATGTAGCAGACCTAAGAACTTATTGCTCGCATTTACTGTCTTTAAATGTAAGCTATATGCCACTCTATTCACCTGTGTTCTTTAAAGGCTGCCAAAACTCTAACCCGTCATAGAAATTTGGAACTAGGTTCACGATTTGAAGTCAAATATGTATGTATATTATCTGTTGAATCTTAATTAGGTTCCCACTTTATTCTTATTTTACATATGCCGTCACATCTCAATGAAACATTGCTTACAGCTAGGTATGCCTGGTAAGCGGAAGTTCAGAGAAGCATGGATACAGCCAGATTTTCACCCATGGTTGAAACAGGTTAAAGGAGACCCAGAGAGGGCTTTCTGCACTGCCTGCCAAATAGCATTTAATGCCGAATTAACATCAATCAAAAGGTATAGCATCAGTAAGATTCATCTTCAAAAGGAACGCAAGCTTGATCTTGGGCAGAATGAGCTGGAAGGAAACATGAATGAAAAACACCACATGGTACAGTAATGGCTACCATTCTATTTGAGTGTTTCATTGCAAAACATAACTTGCCTTTGACTACTGCTGACAATTTGGTGGATTTGAGGACCAGCAAATTTTCTGTCCTCATGGATGAGTCAACGGATGTGAGCACAATTAAGTCCTGTGCTGTAATTGTTAGGTTTTATGATTCCTCTGTGCAGAAAATCACCACTGCTATGCTAGACCTTGTTAATTTATATGACTCAGACAATAATGCCCAAGGGTCTACTGGACAAAATTTATATTCCCTACTGATAAATACAATAACAAAGTATGACATCCCCCTTAGTAATTTCATAGGGTTTGCAGCTGATGGGGCTTCTAATATCATGGGCGAGCATAATTCCTCATGTAGCAGACTTAAACACTTATTGCCTGGACTTACTGTCTTTAAATGTATATGCCATTCAATTCACTTGTGTTCTTCAGAGGCTGCCAAAATTCTACCCCGTCACTGTGAGGATTAGCTTCGCAGTATATATACATTTTTTGCCCATAGTTCAAAAAAGGCAGTATGATTTTAAACTCTCTCAGGAATTTTGTAATACTAAGCCTCACAAAATACTCCATCCCAGTCAAACGCGTTGGCTTTCGTTACATGAAGCAGTTAGACGAGTTCTAGAGCAGTGGCAGCCTTTAACCTTGTACTTCAGTCGAATTGAAGGTAGAGAACGGTTGACAGTAGTACACCAGATAGTTGGAAGGATGAGATATCCTGCTGTCTTTTTATATTTTACCTTTTTAGATTACATTTTACTAAAATTTAATGACTTCAACTTACCCTTTCAAAGAAATTCCCCCACATTCCATTTGCTTTTTGACAGAATAACAAAATTAAATAGATCAATAATGGGTACTTTTAGTCAGCCACACATTCTTCAGAAACAATCATTAATGACAATTGATCCACGCAATGAAAGCAACTATGTTCCACTTAACCAACTTTATCTGGGAGCAGAACTTCATACTTTGTTTCAGAAAGAATCCTTAAAGAATCCTGAAATGTTACTGGATGTTCAAAACAGATGCAGAAAATTTTGTGTTTCAGTTTGTATTGCAATTAGGAAAAGGTTTGATCTGGACAATCCTTTGTGGAAGATGGTTTCGTTTCTGTCAATTAATAAATCATTAGATTATCAATCAAGAATAGCTATGCCATCTCTACAGGATTTAGTCAAATTAGTCCCAAGAATAGGTGTAGATGTAGAAAATAACCAGAAGTTAGATGATGAATGGCGGAGTTTAGATTTCATACAAATACCCGAAGATTTAAAGTACGAGACAAATATCGAAACATTTTATAAAGGGTTGGGCAATTTAAAAGACGAAGAGGGTAATCTAATAGTATCAGCACTGTCAAATTTTGCTCTACATATTTTATCTTTACCAACATCAAATGCTGATGCAGAGAGAGAGTTCAGTAAAGTCAATCTCAAAAAGACAAAGATTAGGAATTCTTTACAATTACCATCAATAATTGCTCTTATAGCTGTGTCAGACGAAGTCAAGATATATGGAGGCTGTGCCTATGCCAGGTTCAAAGTTAATGATGAAATATTTAACGCAGTCAGAAATATGTATAAAGAAAAATAATGTTATATGCCCAAGGGCTCCAACAGCGAAAAATACCCCAGTGAGGAAAGGAAATAAGGAAATAGATAAACGATCTGAGAAATAATGAACATTTAAAATAAAATATTTTAAAAACAGTAGCAATATCAAAACAGTTATTTAATAAATAAACTATAAAAACACTCATGTCAACCTGTTCATCATAAAAACATTCGCTGCAAGTTTGAACTTTTGAAGTTCTATCGATTCAACCACCCGATTAGGAAGATCCTTCCACAACTTGGTCACAGCTGGAATAAAACTTCTTGAATACTGTGAAGTATTGAGCATTGTGATGGAGAAGGCCTGACTATTAGAATTAACTTTATGCTTAGTATTACGAACAGGATGGAACTGTACGGGAAGATCTGAATGTAAAAGATGATCAGAATTAGGAAAAATCTTATGCAACATGCATAACGAACTATGCATGTTTAATATCTAGATTATGAATAAGAAATTTAATAGACCGTAAGTTCCTGTCCAATCAATTAATAGTAGAATTAGCAGCTGAAGTCCTGACAGGAGAACAATACTCTAAATAAGGTAGAAGGAAAGAATTAAAACACTTCTTCACGATAGATTGATCACCAAAATCTTAAAAGACTTTCTCAATAAGTCAATTTTTTGTGTAATTGAAGAATACACAGACCTAATGTGTTTCTCAAAAGTAAATTTGCTGTGAAGACTCACACCTAAAATTTTAAGAGTCATACAAAGTTAAAGAAACACTATCAATGCTGAGATCAGGATGCTGAGGAACACTGTGTTCTCTTTCTTCCCAGCAACACTTTTGCTGGGAAGAAGGAGAACAGAATGTCGAGCAATCCAACACAGGATGAACAATTAATTGCTAATTTGCTTGAGAATTCACAAAGAACTCTTAACGGTTCCTAATCTCCCCTATAAAATAAAGAGCTACGTATCTTTATGGTTATATATATATATATATATATATATATATATATATATATATATATATATATATCTCACGGTAAGCAGCATTGCCAGACGTATGACTACTCGGTGTCTCTCCCAGTCCATCGGGTAGGGGTAGTAGTAGTAGTCATACACCGGTGAGAAGAGGTACATGGAAGCAACAATTTTGCACAAATTGCTAAATATCTAGCAATAGTATATCAATATTCTACAATTTTATAAATTCTAATTCCAGTATGATTTCACGATCTTGTACCATACCATTTGAAAATCCATCCAATTGTGAATACAGTAATTGACTTTCATTTTAATAATAAATTGTATCAAGAAATTTTGTAACAGCATACAGATATTCATGTAATGAGTTAACTTTTGTTAATACGTGAAAATTTATATAAATAGTATCATACATTCACATTCTTGTGGTATTCTACGAGACTCGAAGTCAGATTTCACACTGGTACTATCACTCCTGACAATCCGCAAGGTTTCATGTATATATGCATTTTACTTGTTAATTTTGGTGAAACTTGTACATGCAACATTTTTTTTTATAAAAATTTTGTGCATACGAAGGCAAGCACAGTAAATGAAAGATGATAAATGCAGCATTATCTATGATGTTCAATGTTATCTTTTAAATGCGGAAACCGCTAAATACATTTATATTATATCCCAAATTATAATTCCCTTTATGATATAGAAAAAATACACTTGAAATAATTATACTTATTTCAAAGAGTAAATCACATAGATTCTCTCTCTCTCTCTCTCTCTCTCTCTCTCTCTCTCTCTCTCTCTCTCTCTCTCTCTCTCTCTCTCTCTCTCTCTCTCTCATTGTTCTTTGTTATAAGATCATATTTATATTACACTCAAACTAGCAACTTTACGAGTACTGGAGAGAAAATCTGACAAAACTTTGAAGGTTTTTACCTGAGGAATTCAGAAAGTGTAACTCAGGTTGAACTTACAGGTCATAAACACACAATTTCCTGCTAACATCTTTTGTGAACTATTTTGGTGGAAATCCCTTGAAACTATGAGAATTTATTGAAGGATGTCAGTGGACTGGAGGTGGCAACATTTGAATGAGATGTTTTTAATAGCCAAATGAGAAACAAACAAAGTTAAACGGGGGGCGGGGAACTTTATATATATATATATATATATATATATATATATATATATATATATATATATATATATATATATATATATATATATATTTCAGAAAACTATGATTCGGTTTATGGCATTTTGTATAAATGAAATAATAAAGCTTAATGTCATTGTCTGACATCAAAATAACGACTCAATATAAATAAAGTGATATCAATTGAAAAATAGAAAAAGAAATCATTGTCAACGTTTTCCCCATGCATGACTATATTCCCTATAAAGTTATAGGGAAATTAACATAGCATTTGAAGGATGTTGAAGCTGATCTAATATGCCAACTTGTGTTCAGTCCTCTTTTAAGGTCATTAATCTTCAAGGAAGGAACCTATTCAAACTTTTAATTGTTTTCCTTGAGTGAGATGATCATCCACACAAAGTGTATCACGTGATGTCTGGCTCTCGCAAGAGATGGAAATCCGCCATAAAATGGACACAGAGAGAGAGAGAGAGAGAGAGAGAGAGAGAGAGAGAGAGAGAGAGAGAGAGAGAGAGAGATAGAGAGAGAGAGATTGTTCACTTATACTGCATACAAAAGTAAGTTCTGTAAAATCTTCCCTATGAAATAAAGGGCAAGTGTCTGGATATGGATATATATATATATATATATATATATATATATATATATATATATATATATATATGTGTGTGTGTGTGTGTGTGTATGTGTGTGTGTGTGTTCACGCTCAGTTCTCCCCATCCCTTGCATGGGGGAAGTGTGAAGTAGTCATATCCTGGTGAGAGGGG
>NC_090727.1:3385364-3397864 GCF_036898095.1 Palaemon carinicauda | reverse complement strand
AACGAATATCGGACTACCAGTATCTTGAAATATACTAACTTCGATATTCTGCTTCACATTATTCTAGTTAGGAAAATACTTAAGAAAAAAAAAACCTTTGTTGCTCGATGTGCATTATACACAGAATGAGATCTTTTGTTCCATGGACACTTCTTTTTTTTTCCTCTTGTCAATGGGCATTGTTTCTATCGTGACCCAAAATCCTCTTTGAATCTGAAAAGGAGACTCATGGCCTCATGATCACGCCTTTTGATTTTGTATAAATATGGTTATGTATAAGAAAAATGATGACAGGAAAATTCTAATGGTTTCTCTTAATGATTTCCATTCAATGCATAATAACAATCTTTATTATTGCCTCCCCCTAAGGTTATAAAATGACCTGCGTTTATCTACTTAATTAGTCATTTATCTGTTTGTTTGTCTGTTAGCAGGATTACGTCAAAACTTCTGGCCGATTTTCACCAAATTTTAATAACGTAAAGGTATTATGCTCAGGAAGAATCCATTAAATTTTGGAGGTGATCCGGATCCAGATCGCCATTCTGGTTGCTATTATTATTCAGTAGATTAATTCACAGTCAACATATGAAAATGGGGGAGCTTGGTTCGTAGACTTGAGTAAAATTATGACAATAATCATTGGCGGAGGTCTGGAATCTCTGATTGCTCTTGTTATTTATATCTTTGCTTAAGTAATTAATGCCCAACTATGTAAAAGGCAAAATTTTGTTGAAAAAAACAAGCACTGACGAGTTGAGCTGAAAATCCAGAAATAGAAATGTTTCGTTAGCGAAAGGGAACTTTGTTCCTTCAAGATACTTTGACAAGGAAACTTTGCGGTTCTAATCGTAGATACGAAAGGGACATGAATAGCACCAAAATTAAAATGTCCACAAATGTAACTTCGCAAGAGGTGGAGGGATAAAATTCGTGACTTTCAAGATCTAATTTACATAATATAAATTGTATATCTACCATTTGAATTTTCTTAAGCAAATTATTCAAATACGATTACAGAGCAAAAACAGAAGAATCAAGGATAAGATTTCCTAATAGCAAGCTCCGGGGCTAATTATGAGGTCAACTGAGATTAGAAATTATCTTTATATAACAAAACGATAAAATCAGTCAGAGCAATATTAAGGACGAAATTCTCTTAGAGGTTCGAAGCAGCAGAAAAGATAAAGTATTCAGGAAATGCTGACATAATGTACGATAGCAGTTTCACGGAGTAAACGATTAGGGCAGTGCAAAGTCTACTGACTTGATGGGAGGCTCTAAATATGGGGTTAGAGCAAATATTTGTCCCTAGAAAAAAGATGTACAAGTAATTTATATCTACAGGAAAATAGGTTCCATAATATACTGTACTAGAACGACGTAGTGCGGCTAAATTTTAGACACTTGATAGACTTCAAAAGGAAATTTCCTGAGAGAGAGAGAGAGAGAGAGAGAGAGAGAGAGAGAGAGAGAGAGAGAGAGAGAGAGAGAGAGAGAGAGAGAGAGAGAGAGAGAGAGAGAGAGAGCATTGGTAATTTCAACCTCATACCAAAGAAAAGTTTAGGTAACTTGAATATGATTTTCTCCTTGCAACTTATTATTCGACAAACCGATTGAGTGTAAATTACTGTGTCTTGGCTCTCCCATTTTGAACGGGCAATAAACACATCTTTTCCGCTTTTCTTATATCTTTTAATAAAGTGCTGTGGGTTTTAGCTTATTTGTCTTATCTTCATCCTAATTGACCCTCCCAACCTTTGAAAAACAACCAAGTACCAAATTTCTATCTGAGGTTAACATGAGCATACTGGATTTAAGGATGAGTATTTTCGATCCTTATAGATCAGTACTAAAATCGAACACTGGTCTCCCAGATTGATGGCATAGCGCGCTTATCACTGTCTGGAGGGGGCTAGACTACCTACGGGGAGAGAGAGAGAGAGAGAGAGAGAGAGAGAGAGAGAGAGTAACTTATTCGCTAGGAAAGTCTTCCTTCAGAGCAATTCATGTTTTATTCAATATTCTATAGATTTTATTTTACGCTAAAGTGAATGAAAATATTAATTTTCTACCACACTTTCAAAAAAAAAAAAAAAAAAAATCACGAATATAGCCCACTATTATTATAAGAACCATTTTTGGTAATTGGCGTACTGCTTGCGCATCAATGATAATATAATTAAATTTCCATTTCATATTAATAAAGACAATGGTAAAGACAGGACACTCCAAGGCCAATGTAATAGCGCATGAGGTCATTTAAATCAAAGGACCAAAAATATCAAGTTACATTCCTGAATGAATCACTTTGTTTATCACCTTCCCAATCCTTGGCAGAAATAGAGAAAAACAAAAGATGGAGCCCTAGAGAAATCATCATTGACGAAACAGTCAAAAACTTAATTCACGTCATACTAACTTAGATTGCATGGAAGATGGATGTTCCCTGACCATACAAAATGAACAATTTTTAATATTTTCAAAGTTTTTATTTTTGGAAAAAAATATGGTTTATTGTCTCAAAAATGCAGTATAACTGCAATATCCTAAAACATGATTAATTAAAAAAGGAAAACAACTTAAGTTGTACTTAAAAATATAATAATACAGTAGATTCACATCACTAGAAAAGTATCCAGGTGGTTTAAACTAATTACGTATTATAAATCATTACACACTTCTTATATAGAAAAAGTATCATTAAACAGTATTTATGTAAAGATAAAGCATCATTAAGCAGTACTTATATCAAGATAAAGGCCATTAAGTAGTAATTATATCAAGATAAGCCCCATTAACCAATAATTATATCAATATAAAGCCCAATGAAGCAGTACTTATATCAAGACAAAGCATTATAAAACAGTACTTATCTCAAGATAAAGAAACAATAAAGAGTACTTAAATCCAGATAAGGTGGAATTAAACAGTAATTATATCAAAATGAAACATCATAAAGCAGTACTTACATACAGATAAAGCCCCATTAAGCAGTACTTAAAGCAATAAAAAGTACCATTAAGCAGTACTCTCTCTCTCTCTCTCTCTCTCTCTCTCTCTCTCTCTCTCTCTCTCTCTCTCTCTCTCTCTCTCTCTCTCTCTCTCTCTCAGTCTAATGGAAAAGGTGGGAGTTAAATATGATTATATATATATATATATATATATATATATATATATATATATATATATATATATATACATATATATACTGTATATATATTTATATATAGATATTTATATATATATATATATATATATATATATATATATATATATTTATATATATATTTATATATAAAATGAAGAATGGTGCGATATATATACTGTATATATATTTATATAAAATTCAAGTGATCAAATTATTGCTCATTAAGAATCGCAAAAAGTCTAAAGGGGTAATTTGTGTTTGATAAATGAATAACGTTAAGCGTATTAAGTACTGATGTTATTTACGGCTGAATTTGCTGTGACTGTTGTAATCAAATAGAGCGTCTTTCATTACAATATAAATAAGAGGATGAAGAAAAATTTCAATACAAAAAACATTGCATAGTCTGCTGAGACCTTTCACATCTCGAAAACTGGGAACCGGAAAAAGAATCGTACTAAAGAACCCAAAATCTAAAGAAAACTAAGAGATAATTATATTTAAAGAATTAAAGGCTACCCATGAATAGCAAAGGCAAGGGGAAATAATAATGCCCTTGCTAGTAAGACAATTCCCTCGAGACTGCACCATATATGCATATCATCAGCGCTTAAGCGGGATCAGCGTGGGCCAGGCAATGGCTGCTGATGAATCAGCAGATAGACCTATAGGCTCCCCCAAACCACCCATCCTTAGCTCACATGGATGTTGAGGTTACGAATACTACAAGAAACTATCGAAGCTTGGGTGTTACTCGAACCCCAGTCCGGCAGATACCCAAGGCAGGGACGTTTCCATTAGGCCATCACAACCCATGGGAGGACTGAAATAGCGAAGACCTGCTAATACTGAGGGAGGAAGATATAAGTTAAAATTTCAAAACCGGCTGAAATAACGATCAACGAGGAGCAGAGGGGCGACCTAACGAACAAAGTTCACACATGACAAATTTAAGGTAAAGACGCTTAATTCGCCGAATTGATCATAAACGAAGCCTCTTTGGATGAAACATTAAAACTAATTGGGCACTGTGAGTCATTCTTGTTGGGAGTTGGGAAACAAGGATGACCTCAGATTCAAAGGCTCCTGCCTGGAGGGATCATCTTTTAATAGTGACGGGAAGACATTTTTTCATATTATTTTTTTCGCACACTTCATACATATCCTTTTACTTGCCTTGAAATGTCTGTATAATAATTCTGCAAAATGACAGTATACATATCTCCCGGCTTGAGCAAAAAGGAAGTAGTCATACCTTGGAGAGCGTGGGTACCACGAGAGGTATACTTGGAAACCACAATCTTTGCCGGCGTGTGCCTGCAAGCGCATATCTATCTGGACATTTAGTAGCATTTTTAGACGGCAGGGAAGGCTACACTAGTGTGTGTGTGTAAATATATACAGTATATTATAAATATATATATATATACACCCTATATATATACATGTATATATATATACACACATTATATATATATATATATATATATATATATATATATATAAACATAATATATATAAATATATATACATATAAATATATATACATACATATAATATATATATATATCTATATATATATATATATAGAATATATATATATATATATATATATATATATATATATAAACATAATATATATAAATATATATACATATAAATATATATACATACATATAATATATATATATATATCTATATATATATATATATATATATATATATATATATATATTCCTTTCCGGTCTAGTAGAGCTCTCCCCATCCATAGAGTAGGGCGGAGAGAAAGGACGTAGTCATTTCTGGTTAGAGTGGGATGCGTGTCAGTGTGGCTGCATATCTATATACTGTATATATTTAGCCAATTTCAATAATTTTACTAAATATAATAATAATAATAATAATTTCCTGTTCAACCGACACCGCACCGGTTAACAGTTGACGGTGAGAAAAACATACATGTTATTTCGGGTTCTTTTTAGTGCGAGGGGAGAATGAAGATACGAGCATAATCTATAACAAAATGAAATGTTACTATGTAGGCTACGATCGTGAGGCACACGGTTGGTACAATGGCATGAATGAGCCCCTCCATAAAAAAGACCATGAGCCTTATTGCGAACCTTACAACCCTGCAAAGATGAAGCATTGCCTTGAACGTTCCAGATGTTACCGTTAGACAGATATTAATAATCGAAAGTGTAGTAGTTAAGAAAGGGTGCGGGGATAGGAAAGGTAGAACCTGTGAGTGCACGACATACGTCTAATTAAATATTTAGCCGTCAATTTTGACGGGTCGCGTATTCAATACAACTATTACACTTAAAATTGATTATTTGATTAAAATATATAAAACAAATCAATAAATTTGCGAATATTTAACTATACAGAAAAGGCCAAATAAAGTGTAAAGAGACCATTGTTTGTTTTTGAATCATTACATCTCAATATTGAGGGCATACCAGACACTACATACAAGCTATATGGTGTTGTACGATAGAGAAAAAAAAATTTCTGACGAGCCTAGTATAACATATTTTATAAAAATCGAGCAAAGAAAGGTGAAATTACATTTAAAAACACTCTAAGGTCAATTTCAAACTGGACGTGCATGCAGGCAATGACGTGTTCTATAAGAGAGAGAGAGAGAGAGAGAGAGAGAGAGAGAGAGAGAGAGAGAGAGAGAGAGAGAGGGGGGGGGGGGGAGCGCGTGGGGGGGGGGGGGTTTCCAGGTACTGAAAGTGGAAGCAGTCAAGTAGTTGAAAATAGAATATTAAAATGATGCTGAACTGGGAATAATGAAAGTAATGTAAAGCGATATGTGGACAACTTAAGAAATTTGCTTTTGAGACAATACTGACAGTGTAATCCTTTTTCTGTCGTACCTCATTAAATTCTCTATATTTAAATAATAACCTTCCTCTACTTCCTTATTGGGTCGATTTTCATGTTAACATTCGAATGATTTTACTCCAAAACCAAACCATTGTTCTCTAGTTTTGGGTAGTGCCACAGCCTCTGTCCCATAGTATTCTACAGTCTTGGGTTATACTTTTCTTGCTTGGTGGTACACTCAGGCACACTTCCATCTGTTTCCTTGCTTCCATTATTTCCTTTATTGGTGCCCTTGGGCTTATAGCATCCTGCTTTCCAACTAGGGTTGTAGCGTAGCTAATAATAGTAATAATAATAATATCATCTATTGATACCATTTAGCCGAGCTCTGTCTACCTTGTAATATTTTCATTAAAAAACAAACAGTAAAAATCCCAGGATTAAAGCCAGAAAACATTGTACTACATTGCAAATAAATACATTTACTACAAAACCCGAAACATTATACACTATCCAATGCTTCTATGCAGCATATAGCTAAATTAAAAAAAATCAACATTTTCTCGGAAACACTTTTCACAATGGCTTTGCGAGGTCACTTCCCTTTGTGATGGCCATCCAAAGAAATGCCCTTTTACATAAGTAAATTTTATCTTTCCTTCAAAATTGAATTTAGCTGACTCGATTAGGATCAAATAACTCCGTTTCCCTCTTGGTGGGATGAAAGGGATAAAGAGTTATGCCTTTTTACACAGATGAAAATGAGGTTATATGTTCTTAAAATGCTATACAGTATATTGCTCTTTACTTCTCCTGTACCTTGTTTAGCTCATTGTTTCCTTTCCTCACTACTCTATTTTTCCCTATTGAAGCCTTCAGTTTTATAGCATCTTAATTTTCTAACTAGGATTGTACTTAGCTGGTGATAATAATAATAATAATAATAATAATAATAATAATAATAATAAAATTTAGCACTTTAAGATATGTAAAATAGATAGGTACTAAATTATGATACTTATAACCAGAAAAAAAAAGTCCTAAAATATTTGTCTGGCGAAATTTAGGCTTGAAAAAGCGGGGGGAGGGGGGAGGACGATGTACTACATATTTAATGAAAAATCTTTTCTAAATTTTTGTTAAAGGACCTTTCTAACGTTCTTAATGAAGTGATACATTTCCCATAAAATCTAAGCCGTTGCAATTTACTGAGGACTTCAAATGCTTGCTATATACCAATTCATGCAATACTAAAACGAGGCATATACCATAATTCGTTCTAGAGTTGACATACTTATTGGACAATAGACATTGGCAAAGTAATATCTTGAGTAGCAAAGGTTACAAATCATAATTTCATGAACATAATTATATTTTCTATTTGATAATTTGGATTTATTTTTCTCGCTTTTAATCAAACGATTTTCTTCATCTCTGAACAAAATTACTTCCGATTTAAGAACATGGTGGATTCATCTTACCCTTGTATGCGTGTGCGCGCGCGCGCGAGTGTGTATGTGTATATATATATATATATATATATATATATATATATATATATATACATATACATATACATATTTTATATATATATATATATATATATATATACATATATATATATATAAATATATATGATTGTATATATAAATAAACCATATATATATATATATAAAATATATAAACATATATATATGATTGTATATTTAAGTAGGTAAATTATAAATATACACACACAAACACACACACACACACATATATATATATATATATAATATATATATATAAATATATATATATGAATAAATAAATTATATATAAATACATTTACATTATATATATATATATATATATATATATATATGAATAAATAAATTATATATATACATATGTACTGTATATATATATATATATATATATATATATATATATATATATATTTAGATATACATTTCAGCCCGTATCATATGACGAAATTGTTTATTTATTAGAAACATTGTCTTATGTAAGCCAGGAATATTTGTTTATATATGACATTCATTTTCATATATATATATATATATATATATATACATATATATATATATAATTTATATATAATTTCATAAACCGAAATACTTATTTGATCTAATATGAACGGGATATGTTTCGTACTATGCGAACCGGATGACTATAATGGACCAAGCGTATTTCACTTTGACTTAATCCTTATTATTATTTCCTTTAAAATTTCAAGCCAGGAAACATCTCTATTGCGGGATATAATGAAGTTTTATGATGCGTCGGAACCAAATATATATTATATACTATATATATATATATATATATATATATATATATATATATATATATATATATATATATATATATATATATACTGGCACAGTTAAATCTAAAATGTAAGAGCAAATCTCAAACCGGAACAGATTAATAGTTGTTTCGGAGATGACACTACTTTTTTCTTCTTCATTATGAGGCATTGAGAGATTGAGAGTTCCTCTATATTACTGAAAGACAGCAAATGTAAAAGACATATAAAAGGTCTTATGAACTTTCCACAAAGTTGGCCTCTATAATGTTGTTTTTCAATGTCCTTTATTGATAAAACCGTCGATGGTTTAGGAAAGGGAACTGTATTAATACATTTGTCATAGAGGTTCTAAATGTATTCAGCAGCCGTAATTGGAAGCTTTTAGCGGCATCAAATTTCAAAGGGTAACCAAGCATGGTAAATGAAAGCTAGTGTGTGTGTGTGTGTGTGTGTGTGTGTGTGTGTGTGTTGTGTGTGTTGGAAGACTTGCATTTGTTAGATTTTCATTCCAGATGAAATTGCAGTTAGAGCCAAAGAGACGCAGCAAAGACCCTTAGGTAATGCCTACAGTGAACCGTGGGATGTGTGCTGACAGCAGTAACCACCTTACGAGCAATATTCAAGTAAAAAAATTATATAGCAATTAGTGTACGAGACCTGTCAAAAATGACAGCTAAATATTTAGATGGATATGCAGAGACACGTTACCCACCTCCCACCGCACCAGGATATGACTACTCCTCTCCCTACCCGAGGGACGGGGAGAGTTCAGCATGATCGGGGAAAAAATATATACATATATTCCTATATACCTTGCCAGATACTTGCTCTTCAAACAAACAGAACATTTTTGTAAGTAAAAAACGATGATGACCTGTAAGACTTACAGAGGAATGAAATTACGTAATGGGTATTTTCCTTTTGTGTTTTTTAAAATAAGTTTCTCAATGATCCTGACAACAAAGATTAGCATTCAGGAGCATTTCATTAAATGTTATAATTAAATTCTAGACATAAGGTAATTTAATATTTTGTTAAACACTTTGTTAATAAGAAACCAAACATAACACAACAGCGTTTCATGAGGACTGGGATAACTTTGATCAGCTGGTGTCTGATGTTTAAGGAGCTGGATCAGTTCACAGCACAGTTGGAATCAAAATGCAGGGTTTTGGATTTTGGAAACATGATGCCTGGAAATCAGTCACTCATCTGTCCAAATCTATTCCTGATACCCAACAAAGAAAAAGCAGAGTAGATTCAAAAGTCCAAATTAAGAGTTACCACCAGAGAAAACTGTCAAAACCAACCCTCATGAAGCCCTCAAAATGTGCTAAAAATTAAAGCTTCGAAACTATAGATTTACAAGATTTTTTTGGTTTCAAAATTATTGCTCGTCATATGCACTTTGAGAATTAATTCATTCCTGCTGTATGGGGATCTGTGTCTGTTACTGGCAATACTCCAAACTGTAACTGGGTATCACCAAATGATTAATGCAGCATTTACAGACCTCAAAACATTAAAGAATGTTTGAAGCGCAGCCAAGAAGCATCATCCGAAGTAGGACAAGATTACACAATTACATTTGATCTTGGTGTTTGCATGAAAACCTTCCCTCTGATATATATATATATATATATATATATATATATATATATATATATATATATATGTATATACATATATATATATATATATACATATTATATATATATATATATACATATACAGTATATATATATACACACACACACACACACACACACATAGTATATATATACACATATATATACATATATATTTTTCTTTTTCTTAAAGTGCGTCCTACCAGGACGACGTAATATTAGGAGTCCCTCTCCTTACCACAAGGCGTACGCCTGAGAATATAAAAAAGCTGAGGAGATACGAGGATTCTTCTAGGATACACCCAGGTCTACAGACTTTGGGAAACACATTGACTAAATCGATCGCCTTCAATGGAAATTTAAATATTTATAAATACATATACATACAGACACACATATATATGTATATATATTTATATATGTGTATATATACATACATATATACTGTACACACACGCTGACACATACATTTATATATATCTATATATATATATATATATATATATATATGTATATATATATATATATATATATATATATATATATATATATATATGTGTGTGTGTGTGTGTGCGCATGTGTGAGTGTTTATATATACATATATACACACACACACACACACACATATATATATATATATATATATATATATATATATATATATATAATCTTCGCCTACTGATGCAAAGGGCCTCTGTTAGATTTCACCAGTCGTTTCAATCTTGAGCTGAAATCATCTACTTCAAAAATTATATAAATAAATAGATAAACCAACCTAAAATCCTCAAAATAATATCACAGAAGTGTATTAAATGACCATATACATTTATATTTGTATCTTCTTCCCCGAAGTCACCATAAAGTAAGATGAATTCTTTGCTAAACGTGGCGATGGATTCGCCCCTTGCCTCCATCATAAAAGCTGAAGAACAAACTCAAGCTAGAGCTACGAAGGAATCGTAGACAAATCTTCACGCTCTTTTCCAAGTCTTCATTTATTATTCATTCATTCCCTACTAATTCCGTCTATCTTCATTTAAAATTTTCTATATATTTGTGAAGACAATAACGGAAAATATCTGAAGACTATAGCAATGCCAAACACTGCTCCTCGATTCGTGTTGAAGATGTGAAATCTTCCAAATTTCTTCAGCGGAAAGGATGATTCTTAAGCTGAAACGAATTTGTAATCTTGAAAGATTTCCCACTTTTCTTTCATTTATTTTGCTCATTTTAAGGAGTTATATTAGACTGGAGAGAGAGAGAGAGAGAGAGAGAGAGAGAGAGAGAGAGAGAGAGAGAGAGAGAGAGAGAGAGAGAGAGAGAGAATATGTATGTGTCAAAAATACGCAATTCTTCTCTGAAGACTTTGAGAATACCTCTACAGCTCTAGAAACTGCATTCTCTTATGAAGACTTCTCCGGCATTTTTTTTTCTTCTTACGTCAGAAAAAAGAAACTCGGATCTCTATCTTATCCTTCCATACTCTCTACTTTTGCAGAGTTTTCCACCTTATTCAGCAAAATCTTCATTTTTGGTTAATCAACATAATGGACTTTATTTATTTCAAATTCACTCTCTCCTAAACTGATCAACGACTTATCATTAGTTCTTTTGGTATTCTTTCAATCTTCTCTCCCGTTCTCATTTCTGTCTCCCTCTTCTTCCCGTATTTTCTGTTGGAATCCTTTCAAATAAATCAACTTTTAGTCTTCAACATTCTTCTTGTTTTGCCTTTCCAGACTACCTTCCAGGTTCCACTTGTCATTGCTCCCTTCTTCACAATGTATTTTTCCTTTTCTAGCATTTCTGCTCGGAGACAAAACAAAATTGAAGCCGACATGGCGCCATGAACTATTTCAGATCCTGAAGACTTTTTTGATTTCGAAAAGGCTTCATGAGCATTTTATTAAAACTAAGCCTCATACAGGAACTCATTAGTGTTGGGCCAGCGGAGGTCTCCCCTTCCCACTGGAGGGGGAGGGGGCTCCCCCGCTCTCGCTGGCGCGGGGAAGGGCTCTCCCGCTCTCGCTGGCGCGGGGAAGGGCTCCCCCGCTCTCGCTGGCGCGGGGAAAGAGTTCCCCGCTCTCGCTGGCGCGGGGAAAGAGTTCCCCGCTCTCGCTGGCGCGGGGAAAGAGTTCCCCGCTCTCGCTGGCGCGGGGAGGGGCTCCCCCGCTCTCGTTGGCGCGGGGAAGGGGCTCCCCGCTCTCGCTGGAGCGGGAAGGAGCTGCCCCGCTCTCGCTGGAGCGGGAAGGAGCTGCACCGCTCTCGCTGGAGCGGGAAGGAGCTGCCCCGCTCTTGCTGGCGCGGGGAGGAGCTCCCCCCCTGTCGCTGGCGTGGGGAGGGTCTCCCCCGCTCTCGCTGGTGGGGGGAGTGGCTCTCCCACTCTCACTGGCACGGGGAAAGCTCCCCGCATTCGCTGCCGCAGGGAGGGGCTCCCCCTCTTGCTAGTGCGGGGAGTCCACTACCCCGCTCCTGCTGGTGTGCAGAGGCCACCCCGACTTTGCTAGTTACTACAGCTATAAATATGTACAGAGACAATGCAATGTTCGTTTGCTATGTGGAGCGTTTGGTT
>NC_090727.1:3370364-3382864 GCF_036898095.1 Palaemon carinicauda | reverse complement strand
AACTGAGGCTTTATACTCATAAAAGAATGTCTTGAACCAAGTCCAAATATTTTAAGCAGTGACTCTATCAACTAAGGCTTTAGATTCACTAGTTGAAAATTTGGTGGAATTTCAAGTGTCTTGGGCTATGAAATTAACTCTCTCTCTCTCTCTCTCTCTCTCTCTCTCTCTCTCTCTCTCTCTAGCAACCTTGGGAAGTTCCGCAAGTTTATGGGTTAGTTACCAATTACCTAACACTGACGACTGGGGAAATCCTACTGAGATTCTTTGCGTCAATAGGCATAGGAGATGATGATGGTGGTGATGATAATACTCTATCGAATAACTATGCATATTCCATACACGATTTACCATATTTATTCATTTAAATCTCTTTGACCTATCTTCACCAGGCCATCAACAATTACGCGATAAACCCTTCTGTTGTTTCCTTTCACCAGCAATTGCAATCGCCTCCCTTTGTTGAATTAACCCCACCCATCTATTTCCACGATCCCTATCAAAGCACAATTTATGCCTGGTCACTTAAATGACAATAATTATGCCTTATTACTATAGCAGAGAGAGAGAGAGAGAGAGAGAGAGAGAGAGAGAGAGAGAGAGAGAGAGCGTGCGTTATAATTAGTTCCCATAAAACAGAAAAAAACAAATGAATATAAATCTCGCCTCCACTTGTCCCATTCGACATCTAATGAACAGGACAGAGAACAAAATTCAAGGAGACGTTTCATTTGGTGAAAGGAGTCTCCAATGTCAAACCTAACAAACGACAGGAGAACTGAATCAATACCATACCCCTGGAAATGGTAATAAGAAAGGATTTAATGGAATCGAGGTTTTCTTTCTATCCTGTGATAACTGTCTATTGGATCGACGGTGGAACTTTAAGTATGTCATATGTGGGTGTATGATTTTCACCTTACACCACTTTTTCCTCTTGGAAGAGAGAAGCTCTCTGCAGAAGAGTAGAAATGTTTAGGGTTTGGTGCATTGCTAGATCCCAGACGTATTATTTAAAGCGAGCCAAACGCTATTAAACATTTACGTTTGGTTAGACTGTTGGCCAGTAGGCCAGGAGCGATCAACTCACCCAGCAAACGTGATCCAATAACTCGAGTGCTTACCGGCAACTAACTACTCCCTTCGTTACTAAAATGCAAACCATTGCAAAACATTCTGACACAGGTTTTTATGGAATACTCATGAATATTGGGTTCACGTAACTTGACGGTAAAACACATACACATATGCATGAATTAGGACATTATATATATATATATATATATATATATATATATTAAATTTTGCACAATTAGGCGTATTTTTCATATTCAAATAAGCCACATATTTTTATACCTTAATGTCTGGATTCTCCCATTAGCTCGGATCAGACTACCCAAGGGGGAACCAACTCTAAGACAATAGCATCTGGCAGGCCGGGGAATCGAACCTTGGTCATGCCAGGGTTCGATTCCCCAATTAGTCAGAAGCTATTGTCTTTGAGTTGGTTCGCCCTTGGGTCTCTGATACCGAGGTATATGATAGACTCCAAATATTTACGGTATTAAAGTATATGGCTTATTTGAATATGTATATATATATATATATATATATGTATATATGTATAATATGTATGTGTATATATATATATATATATATACCTACATGTATATGGCACATAAATAAACATTTTCATGTATGTATGTATATATATATATATTTATATATATATATATATATATATATAATATACACATATATTATATAAACACATGTATATTGGCACACAAATAAACATTTGCATATATATATATATATAAAATATATAATTAATATATATATATAATATATATATATATATTTTATATAATATACACATATATTATATAAACACATGTATACGGCACACAAATAAACATTTGCATATATATATATATATATATATAAATATATAATTAATATATATATATAGATATATATATATATATTCATATTATATACACACATGTATATGGCACAAGAATTAACATTTTTATACATACACACACACATATATATAGTATATATATATGAATATATGTATATATACATATTTATACAGGTGTATATATATATATATATATATACTCGCGCGCACGCGCACACACACACACACACACACATATATATATATATATATAATGAAATGCTTTTCAACTTATATATTTTCAAATATTCTTAAACATTTTCCCTATCACACTCCTGTGGGAAAAAAAACACTCCTCGGTCTTCTATTTGTAATCCTTAATTCTACCCTTTACAATACTCTCAATTCATAACTAATCTTACATATTTTTTCTTTCTGTCCGTCTCTATACTACCTGTTGTTTTGTTCCTTTTTTGAGGTTTTCTCTTATATATCTGGACTTTTATCCACCGAATTATTACGTCAATCCCCTTGCCTCTTCATGTTTTATATAGACAACAACTTCCCATCTTCTGTAACATAAATATACTTTGATATCGACTAAATGGGGTCTGGGATGATAATGATAATTCATCATTCGATCTAAATTACGATAACTTTTCATTATAAACTTTTACTTTATCAATTAAATAAATTTTGTAAATTCATGTATGCATAGAAGATTGAATAATCCTTGTTTCTAATGGAAAAAAAATAAAAGCAACGAAACGGAATAAGAAAAACTATATTGTTAACTGGAGCAGCACCCGATCAGTTATCTAGATTGCCATTAAGTTTGAAACTGTACCATAAAATTGTCTTTTGGGTTAATCCGGCATATTAATGGAGTCTAGATTTCATCTAGTTTGAAGACTCGGTAAGGATGAAAGCCAGTCAACGGAATACAGATTCTTCAGTATTACTTTAATGAACAAACATTTACATTTCGATTATGAAAGTGCTCATAAACACAACGGAAGTTTAAAAATGTTCCAACCCAATTATAACGATCTCTTCCAGCAGACGAAGCACCTCTTTAATGGAATGTCAATATCCTTGATGAGCCATTATCAGGTTTCCAAACACCAAAACACTCACTCTCCTTACTGGGAAAAATGTTACGTCACTGGTAATTATAACATGTTTAGATGAAGGGGCTTGGAGTTAAAAAAGCGATGTGGAGAGAGAGAGAGAGAGAGAGAGAGAGAGAGAGAGAGAGAGAGAGAATCGTAGTGATGACTGCTAGACGCGGATTGATTGAAATCCCTTAGATGAGTTAGTCTCCAAAACAGAACATATATCACGTTGGGAATCGTATCCCGAAATGATATAGACAGAAATAAAAGTTGTTTTTATCTCTGCTTCTACACGAAACCTCTTTATAAAGCAGATTGTCGATAAAAATTTAACAGAAAATCACATTACTCGTCTACTTAATAACTAGAAGATAATTTCCCAGTATAATGTCACTTTTTCAGCGAACATCTTATGCATTTGTTTAAAACATTTCTTCATTTACCTTTTATGAAAGCTGGAGTTTTAACGATATCTCATCGCTTCAGAGAATAATAATAATATAATAATAATAATAATAATAATAATAATAATAATAATGATAATAATAATAATAATAATAATAATAATAATAATATATTTCGGTAGTAGACAACAACAACAAAAAATAATAATAATAATAATAATAATAATAATAATAATAATAATAATAATAATAATAATAATTCAATCAGTAGTGTATGTTTCCATTTGCATTTTTTTCATTTAAAACTAAACGCCCATTAATACATATTTTTATCAACGAATGATTGCAAATAAAAAACTAATTTCATAATTTAAGATAAATAAAAAAATCTTACATACTCCTAACAGCGCCGACTGGATTTTACGGAAGATAAAATTATTAAAAACAGTAAAATCAAATCAAGTTCAAATTAGAAAGGACTCTTAGCTACATGTTATTTCGATTAACAGTTGATCTAACCAACTTTCATTATTAAATGTTTATTTAATCTTATCAATCAGTAACCAGTACTGAGCTGCTCTTGAAGTAATATAAAAGCCCCTGTAAAATTTGCCATATTTCTTTTCACACGAGAGAGAGAGAGAGAGAGAGAGAGAGAGAGAGAGAGAGAGAGAAAAGCTTTCAATATCCTTAGGGACAAGTAACCAATAAACATGATTAAATTTTTATTTCATATCCTCGATCAGTAAACAGTAAAGAGCTGTTCTTAAAGTGACATAAAAACCCCATGTGATATTTGCCATATTCTCTTCGAGAGAGAGAGAGAGAGAGAGATGAGAGGAGAGAGAGAGAGAGAGAGAGAATCTGGCCATGAAAAGCTTTGAAATTCCTTAGGAACAAATACAAACCTCAAGGCACCTTCAATTTTTGCATGGCCACTGCAGCTCTAGGATGAGCCTTCTTCTTTTGCACATCTTTTCTCTTTCCCTTCTTCGCTCCGTCTTCATTCTGCAACGCATTCTCGCCCAGACTTTTCATTTTCCCCGCAAGCACTTTTCCTCCATTAAACCGTCCCCATTTTGGATCCAATATTCTCCTTTTTTCCTTTTGAAGGAAATTCTTCACCTCCCTTTCCCATCCCCTTCTTCATTAGTGGTTGTGTCCCATTTCCAGTTTTCAAAAACTACCATTTCTTCTCCCCTCTGTTAACCTATTTCTGTTCAAGAGCTGCACAGTCCTGTTGAATGAGATATGATAGCGTTTGGGAATAGTTACACTAGAGAGAGAGAGAGAGAGAGAGGAGAGAGAGAGAGAGAGAGAGAGCCCCATACCCCCACATCTGGGAGATGTCGAGAGGAGAACCCCCACACTCTCACAGCTGAGAGATGGGGGGAGGAACCCCCCACACTCCTACAACTGAGATGTATAGGAAGCTTAATCCTCCTAGATAGGAAGGAACCCCCACACTTCCACAGCTGAGAGATGTAGGGAGGGGAACCCCTACACTCCCACAGCTGAGAGATGTCGGGAGGAACGCCCACACTCCTATAGCTGAGATGTATAGGAAGGAACTCCACACTCCCACAGCTGGGAGATGTATGAGAATGAGAACCAAAACAGCTAAGTCAGCAGCACCTGTTAGAAAATCATGCACACCTTATTCCATCTTATATATCCTGAGTGATAAGAACGCAAAGCAGTTTTTACACTTAAAATCATAACTTGCTCCACCGTGAAATACCTAAAGGTTTCATACACCATCCAAGCATCTTTTATGTTATCTTGTACACTTTTTCTCAATCGTAGAGCATATTCACGTTATCACATTTCGCGGCGAAATAAAACAAGTTGAAAAAATGATCTGATTAAGCTAAATATTATCTTGGCCGGTAAGAAAAAGAAAAAGGTTTCATTAAACTTAAAACTATATTTCATATTATCAGCTATATGAAAATGAAAAATAGTGTTTTACAAAATAAAAGCATAATCTGCGATATATTAGTTTGTGTGATAAGAAAATGTATATTAAAAGCAAAAGTGTTATTATAACATATAGCACAGATCGAAATGGCATCCACAGTCAAGCGCGTGCAAGAATGTAAAGTCATTCCTAACCCATCCCCCGAAAAAAATATACATCGACTTCTTCATAATAAACTTAAATATGTGCAAGTTGATTCCCCTATTACACACGCACCAGCAAAGTAGAAGGCCCTCTTCATGATCTGTGATCTCTTGATGGGGAAAAAATGATCACCAAGACGGTAGGATGCATTTTGCCCCGGTCTCCAACTCCTCACGCTACCCCCTCCTCAACACTACCCGAAAAAGGGATAATTTCATTTCAGTCCCTTTTCGCCATAACGAGGGATAACCAATTTCCTTTCAACCTTCTGATGCTAACCTAAACAGCTCTCTCTCTCTCTCTCTCTCTCTCTCTCTCTCTCTCTCTCTCTCAAACAAAAACACACTATTCCCTTCTCACGCCACCCTGCCCGTCTTTAACGAATGCCCTGTTTCATTCAAAATGTTCAAAATTTCAAGTCGTACACAAAAGAGATTATCATTCTAACATTATTATCATTATCATTATTATAAATAATGGACGTTACTATATGGTTAAAATGTACTCCAATTGTGGTTAATTCATTGACGTCAATAAATAATATGAAATGCAAAAGGTTAAACGCCTAATATGGTTATCTACGTTTAAACATATACCAACATAACAGAAATAATAAAATCAAAGTAACATAAAGGTTAAAGGTGTTTTGTTTCAGTTCCCGTTTTATCAGAATAGATGGCCACCAGAACGTCAGCCGGACAATGCAACTCACCTCAACTGTGGTGCCCAACCACAGCAGTGGCCTCCCCAGTGAACAGTCTAAACACACGGTCCCGGGGTGGGACCGACATACCACCATGCGAATGCTGGGCAAAAACACTACCACTGTACTAGTTTCTGTGAATCCCTATCAGCATGAGAATACTAAAGTTGACGAACAGGACGACCCTAACACTGATTAACTAAAACTATTTATGAGATTTAAGCTAAAAATTTCCAATCACTAAGCCACTTCCAGTCATTCAGAGCATTAAAATTCCAGTCCAGTTAAAAATCGACTAATTAACGATGATTACAGTAAGGTCCAGCTCGTCAGCCGAAGATTTTTTCACGATGAAGGATATCAAACCAAGCGGTAACTCACTAATTTCTCAGACAAAGCACAAAAGCATAGAGTGCAAATTACCAGCAGCTAATACCTGGTCCTCCTAAGAGCTAGCTTGGGTGGAGGGGTGACTTCAGTGCTGATCATGTGTATATATGATCGACATCAAAATCGATGTTTAATACCGTAGTCAACTTATCTGTTGCTTATTTCTCCCGCTTATGAGGCAACACACAAACAGAAGGTTCGAAGAGGTGGTATTGGGTGAAATGTGAAATACTGAGAGAGGAGAGAGAGAGAGAGAGAAGAGAGAGAGAGAGAGAGAGAGAGAGAGGTTACACTCCTTCATCAATTAAACTCTAACCAAACATGAGTGGAGTGGAAGGGACCATCAAAACCAACGCAAGTCCCATTCAATCCTTCCAACCGGTTAAATTAAGAAACTTGGAATAAAAGCTGCAACTTTCTTCCCCACACATTAGCAATTCGTCTTTCCCAATTCCTCGCTATTTACTTTAGATTTTTATAATCAAGTATCAGTTTTTTCTACAAGGAATTTTTTTCTTTATGAAAACTTTCTCCCTGTGGAATCTGAGTTTGATAAGCTAAATTTTATATTTCAAGGTTGCGTGTAGGTAGCTTGATTAATGATGCCGAAGATAAAAGAAACGCTGATAATTCAAAACAGTGTAATAATGAAAATTAAGTAGCCCATCAACGTTATGGGTTATTCCCATTCAAAATATATACATCAAACTATAACAAATGTCACGTTGAGTGACATTTCCAAACATATGACTACTTGGCCTCTCCCCTACCTTCGAGTAGGGGGGAGAGGGAGTAGTCATGACCAGGAGAGAAAGGATACCCCAAAAGGTACACTCGGAAACCACTATCTCCCCACAAATTGCCGAAACTGCTGAATTGTAGTTAGGAAAGGGGGGAGGGTTGGGAAGGGTTCAATCTGTGTATGTGCATATCTATCTAAATATCTAGCCGTGAGTATCAATATAACGATGATGATGATCACTAATTAGAATAAAAATATATAAAAGCTCTGTATCATGTAATATTCTTATACGGATAAATTCCTTCATAAAATGTCGATATTAAAAGAGTATTACTTCCCAAGCTTCTCCAAGGTATATCACGAAGTGGTGAGCAGGAAACACTATCTTCAGGTATATGGAAACCAACTCTCCAAGGGAAAAAGTTATTTACCTTTCCCGGTGTGTGGCGGGGGTAACAGAAATTGGAAATGAAAGACGGTAACTTTTGAAGGACAGGGAGATGTGACGGGCCGAGAGAGGGAGTTGTGAACTCAAAGGCAGATTGGAAACGACTGAGTTATATATTAAGGAACACTCTTCTTTATATACAAAACCTCAAGGCAACAGGACATAACATGTTCGAGAGACAGACAATGTTCAGAGCAAAACAGCAGACATGAATTTTCATGTTCGTTTGAGTGCGAGGGAAGAGCGAAGATACAAGCATATTATATACAAAAGGAATTATGTACAATTGTGTGACACACGGTTGGTACATGGCTCCCCCTCTAAAAATGACATACTGAACATGTTAAATAGGTGCCCTGAATCTGGAGAGGTAGTAGTAAAAACCGCCGATTAGCGGCAGTGAGTGGCTGTAGAAGTCGATGGTTGGGGTACGAGCAAGTGGTGGATGACGGTTGGCTGTGTTGCCGCTCCGGCTCGTCACAGGGTAGGCGAATGTGTCCCATGGCATTCATAGGCGTGTGTGTCCTACGGCATTCATAGGCGAGTGTGTCCTACGGCATTCATAGGCGTGTCCTACGGCATTCATAGGCCTACGGCGTTCATAGGCGTGTATGTCCTACTGTATGTCCTACAGCATTCACGTCAGCTTCGGTTGAAGTTGAATAGGTGTCCTCTTCGTCACGAGTGGAGGCGTTGATGGAGGTTTTGAAGGTCATGAAGTGGCTGTCCATAAGGGCACGAAGAAAGTTCACCTCACGAGGAGAGCTGTCTGCGGCAGGTTGCAGGCGAGTGATACTGGTCATTTTCCCGAGGGTGAGCGAAGCCCTTTGGTCCCCCAACGGTTGTTGAGAGAGCTGAAAAGGCGTTGCTATAAGGGCGGCTGGCGACGGCGAGTACTGCTGCAGAAGGTATGCGTTGACGGCGTCATAGTAACGGCGAGAGGCGGGGGGTGGGGGAGGCGGGAGGAGCGAGTCACTCCGGGGTCACCAATGTGACTGGCCGAGAGAGGAGTTGTGAACTCAAAGGCAGATTGGAAACGACTGAGTTATATATTAAGGAACACTCTTCTTTATATACAAAACCTCAAGGCAACAGGACATAACATGTTCGAGAGACAGACAATGTTCAGAGCAAAACAGCAGACATGAATTTTCATGTTCGTTTGAGTGCGAGGGAAGAGCAAAGATAAAAGCATATTATATACAAAAGGAATTCATCATCTCCTACTTCAGTCTTCATAACCCTGTAGACCTGGGTGTTCTAACTCTTCTAGTGCCTTATAGAACCCAGTTAAAAGTTTGCTGAATTAATCTCTCTTGGGTAGTGCGATACAGAGGAAATCTAAAGGAAATTATAGGAGAAGCTTAAAGGAAAAATGATAAAGGCTTATAAAACTGCATAATTGGAAGCAAATAAAATTCTGCTACCTTTTACAACAACCTACCTTTGCGAACAAGATTTGTCTACCCTTGTAAATTTAAAAACAAAATACAGGACCTGGTTGGATCCTGAAGATTGTTGTATCAAAAATGAAACAGTAACATTTTTCCAAAGCCTGAGGGAGCTGATAGTAAAATATTCAAGTTTTCAATAATTTTTCATTCGTTTTATTTGTGTGCCATTCTTGTACCAGATATGATAAACATTGTCCCAATAATAGTGGATTAGATAAAATTTTCCTATTTTGTTTTTGTATGGTTTTGAAAGACATGATAGTCATTAATTTTCCTTGTGGGGCATGTAATGCTAGAAGACAGACTTTTACTTCCCAATGATAGATGAAATAAACAATTAAACATTATTCCAATATGAATATTGTGAGCGTTTATTATGCACTAATTCTATAATTAAATTGGTTCGTCCCCCAGAGTAATTACAAATTATTTTGGGGTAACACCCAAAAATGTTACCCGACCCCTGAAATAGAGAGAGGAGGGGGGGGAGGGAAGTTGATAGGGGTAATCATTTATATATACAAGCCAAACCTCTAAATTCCAGATATGCAATAAGATTTACTAAGAAATCATAGAAACTGCTTTGAACAACAAATACAAATATTTTCTGTTTTTCTCAAAATAAAATACTCGATAGTTACAAAGGAAGTATGAAAAGTGAACTCAATTCCATTGAGTGCTCTCTAGATGTTAAAAGTAAATGGTATAATTAGTATTTTGCGGACATCAAACCTAATGAAATTCACAATTACGATGAGAATAATCTTACTCTTAAGAATATAAAAAAAAATCTTTGATCTCAACTAATTGCTTCATTTGTTATTACAATAATAACAATGAAGGGATCTTAATGAATTCATTATGATGTTATAAACAGCTTCAAGAGAACTATTTTAATCTTCGCCGATGGGAAATTAGAAACTGATGGACGAATCTTAACTGTTAATTGCTAACAAAGATAAGGATTAAACGATTCAAGTTGTTTATTATTTACCATCGGGTGAACATAATCAATATATTATGAAAACCAACATTTCAGGTGAATAGGTCACGAGGATAAACATCAACGTAGTAAACGTTCACGTGTAAATAGTGATGTCAAAAATAAAGGACTAATACTAACTGTAAATAATAACAGAGTGAGAGAGAGAGAGAGAGAGAGAGAGAGAGAGAGAGAGAGAGAGAGAGAGAGAGAGAGAGAGAGAGAGAGAGAGAGAGAGAGAGCCCAATACGCAAACCTTCTATCCCAGTCTGCCTTAAATCCTACGTGATGGAATTTATAAACTAATAGGCAAAGGGTTTTCTAGATGGCTTGAACTACTTATTGCAAATAAAGTGCCTCGGTATCCAAAAAAGCTCAAGATAGAGAACAAAAAAGAGCGAATGACACCAAATGTGTATAGGAGAGTTTAACGAACTGCTATTGGGCTTTCTTTGAAAGGAATATAAAGCTATTGATTTTATGGAACTTTCAAGAAATAAGGTCTAATTGATGACACACCCGTCAGAGGGTGAACGCAGTGTTGACTGTTGTGTTAATTCTCTTTCTGGAACCAATCCTTGTTCTTGAAAACAGGAAATTAGATAAAACAAAGCCACATTCTGGAAAACGTAGGAAATGAAATAAAGCCAGGCAATCTCCATAAACGAAAAAAAGCTGAAATCGGATGGGGTAACCTCCAAATATTTAAATACATTTACATACATAATAACAAATAAGCAAGAAAAAGAGAGATACTTAACCCTTCCTTCCTGCACTCCTCCAAATTTCACCCAATAAAAAATGAATAGGGAGAGAATTACTGGTTCTTGGAAGATTCCTAATTAAGGTGAGAGCGAAGGAAAGAAGACGGCCACATGCAATGGGAGAGACTTGGAGACGATTAATCACCCCCAGAAACGCTCGATGAAAAGGACCCGGACGGAAGATTTGAGATTTCATTAGGAAATTTTCACATTGATCCACATGCATTATGAATAGCTAGAAGTCTTCAAAACAAGAATCTTGAAGACTTCTTCTTTCTCTCCATGAGGAAGAAGAAGTCTTCAAAACAAGAATCTTGAAGACTTCTTCTTCCTCATGGAGAGAAAGAAGAAGTCTTCAAGATTCTTGTTTTGCTTTTCATGACTGCCTTACTGATTCCACTTGTCGTTGATCCCTTTCTTCTTAGAAGAAAGAAGTCTTCAAAACAAGAATCTTGAAAACTTCATCTTTCTCTCCATGAGGAAGAAGAAGTCTTCAAAACAAAAATCTTGAAGACTACTTCTTCCTCATGGAGGGAATGAAGTCTTCAAGATTCTTGTTTTGCTTTTCATGACTGTCTTCCTGCTTCCACCCTTCAGGTTTTTAAAAAAAAAAAAAAGCTAGATACAAGAACTCTCTATTGTTGGCTGGGCGGGGCTGGCCCCTTCCTGCTAGCCTGGAGGGCTCCCCCCTTCCCGCTGGTAGGGCGGGGCTCCCCCCTTCCCGCTGGTAGGGTGGGGCTCCCCCCTTCCCGCTGGCAGGGCGGGGCTCCCCCCTTCCCGCTGGCAGGGTGGAGCTCCCCCCCTTCCCGCTGGCAGGGCGGAGCTCCCCCCCTCCCCACTGGCAGGGCGGAGCTCCCCCTTTCCCGCTGGCAGAGCGGAGCTCCCCCCCTCCCGCTGGCAGGGCGGGGCTCCCCCCTTCCCGCTGGTATGGCAGGGTTCCCCCCTCCCCCATGGTAGGGCGGGGCACCCCCCTTCCCGCTGGCAGGGCGGAGCTCCCCCCCTCCCCACTGGCAGGGCGGAGCTCCCCCTTTCCCGCTGGCAGAGCGGAGCTCCCCCCTTCCCGCTGGCAGGGCAGGGCTCCCCCCTTCCCGCTGGTACGGCAGGGTTCCCCCCTCCCCCATGGTAGGGCGGGGCACCCCCCTTCCCGCTGGCAGGGCGGGGCTCCCCCATTCCCACTGGCAGGGCGGGGCTCCCCCCCTTCGCGCTGGCAGGGCGAGGCTCCCCCCTTCCCGCTGGCAGGGCAGGGCTCCCCCCTTCCCGCTGGCAGGGCGGGGCTCCCCCCCTCCCGCTGGCAGGGTGGGGCTTCCCCCTTCCTGCCTGCTGGGCATGGCTCCCTCTTTCCCGCTGACAAGGCAGGGATTTCCCCCTTCCTACTGGCAGGACGGGCCTACACCCCCTACCCAATGGAAGGGCAGGGCTCCCCCCTTCTCGCTGGAAGAGCGGGGCTACCCCTTTCCCGCTAGAAGG
>NC_090727.1:3347864-3367864 GCF_036898095.1 Palaemon carinicauda | reverse complement strand
CTCTCTCTCTCTCTCTCTCTCTCTCTCTTACATAAAACTAAATTTCAAAATAAATATCAACTTGAGAAACATTATAATTTCCATTCTCTAGCGACATGATGTTCGTGAAGTGAATCTTTATCTCACTAAGAGTTGGAATTGTTGAAAGACAAACACTAATTTTCCTATCCTTAAGACTTTTATCCGTAGCCTTCTGCTTCACCTTTTTAACCCACCCACTGGCCGGGGGCCTAGCACTAATCATGCAAACTATCTTAATTTGTAATACAGCCACTCTTATTTCAGGAATAAGATGGTTCTCTTATATCTTATTTTTAATTTTCTTAGGGGCTACTTTAGTCCTATTTATTTATGTAGCTTCCCTGGCCTCCAACGAAATATTCAAAATCAACTTTAAGCTGACAATAATTCTCTTGCTACCCCTTTTAACAATCCTAGCTTTAATTTTCTCTGAAACTTTAATTCTACCTAATAAAGAAACTCTTGAAACATTCTTTTTACTGATCCCCCCAAGAAATAGCATCTGTCCAATTTAAGTTGAACAGGATATACAACCCCACTTCTGCTAACCTAACGGCGATTATCATCCTATACCTGCTCTTATCTCTAGTAATCATTGTTAAACTAAGATCAAGATTCTTCGGGCCCCTTCGTCTCTCCTAATGGCAGCCCCAATCCGAAAATCCCACCCATTATTCAGCATCGCCAACAGAGCATTAGTTGACCTACCCACTCCAGCAAACATCTCCACACTTTGAAATTTTGGATCCCTGTTAGGCCTCTGCTTAGTGGTCCAAATTGCAACTGGCCTCTTTTTAGCGATACACTATACAGCCGGTATTACACTTGCTTTCTCTAGAGTAGCACACATTTGCCGAGATGTCAACTATGGCTGACTGCTTCGAACAATCCATGCAAATGGAGCTTCCTTTTTCTTTATTTGTGACTCTATACACACATCGGCCGAGGAATTTATTACGGCTCTTTCCTTTACATACATACTTGATCCGTAGGAGTTATCATTCTATTCTTAGTAATGGCTACCGCCTTCCTGGGTTATGTCCTACCTTGAGGACAAATGTCTTTCTGGGGGGCAACTGTTATTACTAACCTAATATCTGCTATTCTTTACTTTCCACTTTCTGTTTCCCTTTATTGTAGCAGCAGCTACAATAGTCCACATTCTGTTTCTTCACCAGACCGGCTCTAACAATCCCCTTGGAATTTCCAGTCAATTAGAAGAGGTGCCTTTCCACCCCTACTTTTCATTTAAAGACATCGTTGGATTTATAGTTGATCAATAAAACGATTATAACAATCTTTTTACCTTTCCTAACATTCTTGCTCAAGACGAATGACAATTTGAAGCCGATTTTAGAATGCACCCGTATTCCATATTCCTCCTAAAAGAGAGACTAAGAATCTTTTGGAGCTCTGACAGGCAAGCATTCAACTTTCGTATTGATGACGGAAGACAAATTGAAGTCGAACAACGATTTGGGAGAATTTTGAAAACTTTTGGATTTGGAGACTGTTAGGAATTTCCAAAAGGAAGACATGCAATTGGAGTGCCTCTCCTCAGAAGTCCTTCCTTTTTTGGAGAGAAAATAAAAATGATTTCAGATTGAAGAATTTTAGATCTTTCTCTGGTCCTTTAATATTCTTTACTTCTGTGCTGTTTCCACCTAATTCTGCACAATCTTTATTTTTGGATCTTCAACATTAGGGACTTAACTTTCTCCTTTCAAATCCAAACTACCGTAAAATGATCAACAAATAATAACTAGTTCTCCTTTTCGGATTCTTTATTTCTTCTCTCCCATCCTCCTTACTGTCTCCCTCTTCTTCCTGTATTTTCTGTTCGAATCCTTTCAAATAAATCAGTTATTAGTCTTCAAGATTCTTGTTTTGCTTTTCATGACTGCCTTCATGATTCCACTTGTCGTTATTCCCTTTATGACGAAGTATTTTGGTTTTCTTTCAAAGTCACACTCAACAATTCTCTTAACTTTCACCAAAGCCTATTCTGCAAAACCCAAAGCTTGTTTCCTTTTTAGTAGCCTCATGGTGAGTCGGTGATAAAAGCTTGCAAATTTGGGTTGGTCAATATAACCATCAAAACAATCTTTTTAACTTTTCTACCATTTATGCTTGTGACAATGACAATGTGAAGGCACTTTGGGATTGCACCGGTATTCCATATTTCTCCTTTTGGAGCTGTGAACGAAAAGCATTCAACTATTGGCGACGAAGACAAATTGGAGACAAACAATGAGTTTGGGGAGCTTTGAAGACTTTGAAGACTTTTTGGAGCCTGTTAGAGATTTCCAAAAGGCTCTCATGTTTTTTTAAAAATAAGCTAGATACAGGAACACTATATTGATGGCTCGGCGGGGATGCCCGGTTCCTGGCTAGAGGGAAGCGGGCAACCCCACCTCCCGCTGGCTGGGTGGGCCTCCCCCCTCCCGCTGGCTGGGCGGGCCTCCCCCCCTCCTCACTGGCAGGGCGGGCCTCCCCCCTCCCCGCTGGCAGGGCGGGCCTCCCCCCTCCCCGCTGGCAGGGCGGGGCTTCCCCCCTCCCCGCTGGCAGGGCGGGGCTCCCCCCTCCCCGCTGGCAGGGCGGGGCTCCCCCACTTCCCGCTGGCAGGGCGGGGCTCCCCCTCCCCGCTGGCAGGGCGGGGCTCCCCCACTTCCCGCTGGCAGGGCGGGGCTCCCCCCTTCCCGCTGGCAGGGCGGGGCTCCCCCCTTCCCGCTGGCTGGGCGGGGCTCCCCCCTTCCCGCTGACAGGGCGGGGCTCCCCCCTTCCCGCTGGCAGGGCGGGGCTCCCCCCTTCCCGCTGGCAGGGCGGGGCTCCCCCCCTTCTTGCTGGCAGGGCGGGGCTCCCTCCTTCCCACTGGCAGGGCGGGGCTCTCCCCTTCCCGCTGGCAGGCCGGGGCTCCCCCTTCCCGCTGGCAGGGCGGGGCTCCCCCCTTCCCGCTGGCAGGGCGGGGCTCCCCCCTTCCCGCTGGCTGGACGGGGTTCCCCACTTCCCGCTGGCAGGGCAGGGCTCCCCCATTCCCGCTGGAAGGGCGGGGCTCCCCTCCTTCCAGCCGACAGGGCAGGGCTCCCCCATTCCCGCTGGAAGGGCGGGGCTCCCCTCCTTCCCGCCGACAGGGCAGGGCTCCCCCCTTCCAGCTGGCAAGGCGGGGCTCCCCCCTTCCCGCTGGCATGGTGAGGCTCCCTCCTTCCCGCTGGCAGGGCGGGGCTCCCCCCTTCCCACTGGCTGGACGGGGCTCCCCCCTTCCCGCTGGCAGGGCGGGGCTCCCCCCTTCCCGCTGGCAGGGCGGGGATCCCCCCTTCCCGCTGGCTGGACGGGGCTCCCCCCTTCCCGCTGGCTGGACGGGGCTCCCCTATTCCCGCTAGAAGGGCGGGGCTCCCCTCCTTCCCGCTGACAGGGCGGGGCTCCCCCCTTCCCGCAGGCAGGGCGGGGCTCCCCATTTCCTGCTGGCAGGGCGGGGCTCCCCCCTTCCCGCTGGCAGGGCGGGGCTCCCCCCTTCTCACTGGCTGGGCGGGGCTCCTCCCTTCCTGCTGGCAGGGTGGGGCTCCCCCATTCTCGCTAGCAGGGCAGGGCTCCCCCCTTTTCCGCTGGCAGGGCGGGGCTCCCCCCTTCATCTTTTTAGTCTGTGCTTCAAACGAAACAAACTCAAGAAATATGTCATATGGTAAGATAGCGTTGTAGCTTTAAAATCTGATATAAAACACAACATGCAAACACAACATGCAAATACTTTTAATGAGAGTAAAGCGACAAAGCTAAGTCATGCACCATCTCATGGATATCCCCGTAGAGTATCTTTATATTATTCGTCCTGAATAATTTCCTTATACTCTGGTATTTACGATGCCTTGAAAATTTTCTGGCAAAGGAGGGGACGATTCAAAAAGAAGCAAAGGACATTAAGCCCTTTGAAGATTTTTCCTTCAGGAACAGAATAAAAGAATAAAACTAGGATAGATGAACCGGAGAACTTTACGCAATGGTCGACATCTTACAAGGTAAAATAAATCATTATAATTCGACACAAAGTACGTCACCCCATTTCTTAACTAAATGTCCTTTTATTTCTTAGCCTTTACCTTTGTCTCGGATGAATTTACCTCAGCCGTTTTTTGGAATAAAGCAAAGAAAATCAATAGTGATAATACTACGAATTTCATCATTAAGAGCGATAACAATTATTCTTATCGCTAGTGTTGTTACCACACACAAATCTGAGGCCGTTGTCTCGTAATGAACTGGAAACGGCTGCATTTGTTGTTGTATGTATAAGTGTAGGTGTGTGTGTTAGTAGTATTTTTGACATTATCTTTAAAATGCCAAATAGGGCAAATCCGGATCTAGAATACAGATCTGGATCATCCCAAAAATTTAATGGTGTTATCCAGGACCTGCGATCTATATGTGGTCAAAATTTCGTCAAAATCAGTCAAGTAGTATTGACGGTATCTTTAAAATGGCAAAAGAATACAAATCCAGATCTAGAATCCAGATCTGGATCATCTCTAAAATTCAATTGGATCGTCCATGACCTACGATCTATCTGCGGTGAAAATCCGCCAAGTATTTTTGACGAAATCTTGTCCACAGACAAATGGATATATAAATAAATAAACTAGAATCCGGATCATCTCCAAATTTTAATGGGGAGGTCCATGACCTAAGTCCAAAAAGAATTTCGTTAAAATCCGTCAGGTAGTTTTAATGTTATTTTTAATATACCGAAAGATGTAAATCCGGATCTGGATCCAGATCATCTCCAAAATATAACGGAGTCGGCCATGACGTAAAATCTATCTGTAGTGAAAATTTCGTAAAAATTCGTCGAGTAGTTTCGACGTAATCGTGTCCACAGACACACGCAAAATGCAAATATGGGTCCGTACCCGGATCTGCTCCAAAACTTAATTGGGTCGTCCATGTCCTAATGTCTATTATCGGGATTGCGTTTGTAGAAAATTGGGTTTCAGATTAAGACTTCCAATTGAGAAGTTTTTTTTTTCGTATTCAAGAATAGAATATCTAAATTAACTGAGAGAGAGAGAGAGAGAGAGAGAGAGAGGAGAGAGAGAGAGAGAGAGAGAGAGAGAGAGAGAGAGAGAGAGAGAATTCATAACAAATCTTAAAGTTATTTCCGTAGAAAAAGTAGAGAGAAGTGCAACTTCTTCCCTACAGAAAGATTATCATCAAAGCATCCAATGTAAATGTGAGATCCAAAGTAATCAGAGTGAAACTATGTTATGCGATGATATTCTTTGAAACTCTGAATGTAATCAATTTTAAACATTACATTTTTTACTAATATCCATTTGCGTTCTAGAAATGTATAAAAAACAAAATTTTGTTTGATTTTCTATGTGCAACTATAATGAAAAACAAACCTCATACTTAGTTTTGTTTAAATAAAGAATAAATTAGACATAAAGGTAGTGTTTGAATATTGTTGCACATTGAAAAATATGTTGGTTTATAGTAACTCTGGAAATGAAAATAACATGATCTTTATTAAGTATTCCTTGATCAGGATGTAACTTGTTTTATGTCAGACAAAGATCTAAAGGATTATCTGTGAGAACAAAAGCAGCAAAAGATGGCTTCTCAAAGCAATTTGTTAATGATGCTTTGGCTGTCCATTGACTTTGCTCAAATCATAAAACCAGTTGGTGGGATGCCAAGACAGTAAACCACATTAATGGCTTTACCCAAAGAAATACTGTGGAATTCTTTTTCATTGTCTGTACCCCAGAAAACACTCTAAATCCCACTTCTCTGGAATCATTTAAAAGTGACATTTTATGGATCCCCTCCTCCTGTATAAATACAATATACTTGTATGTTTAGTCTCATAGATATAGGATGAAAGTACTAACTCCAATCAAGACTTTTCCCCAATGCTCCCTTTGCTATAATATATATTTCATGCTCATCACGTATCATCTGTCGTGATTTATACGCACACATACATATAAGCACACACACAGACAGACACACACACACATACATATATAGATATATATATATATATATATATATATATATATACATACATATATATATATATATATATATATATATATATATATATATATATATATATATATGGTGACACGAGATAGTAAATCACATTTAAAAGCAAGTTGATGACACAATTACCTTTATTCATAGAACTTGTTCAGCAAATTGTTCAAACTTTCTAACGGCAAAGCATAAGAACACAAACATTGTTCGGTCCAATAATAAAATTATTCCAGATACTCGAGCTAAGCAGTTAAATACCTTGTTTTAAAGGTTTCTTGGGAATGAATTTGGACTGGCCCTTCGCTGGGGCATGAGAGGCAATTTAGAGCTAAAGAGATTATGATCGAGGTATATTAACTAAGAGTTAAATGACGTTGAACTGCATGTCGGAAGAAAAGAAGAAGAAATGTATCTAAAGAGAAGATACAAAGTACGTGGAGAAAAACTTATAAATAAAGCTTAAAGTTATCTATATTATTTCTTTCGTCTACTCCGTAAGAAAAATCCAACCTGGCCATGAAACATCAACTGTAAACTCACAAAAGTTAATTAAAACTGTCATCAGCAACTCGGGTTAACGCTTGAAGAGAATTTCCTTCCATTGTTTCATAAAAGACCTGAGCAACAAGAGCCAATAAACTAATACTGAAGTTACAGAAAAATAAACAACAGCATTATTCGATAAAATAAGAAAAGAAGGAATAAAACAACCATCCTCAGAAAGAAAAATAAAAGTTTTAAGGACAATGTTGGCTCTACTTTTTAAGAATTCAAGAAAGCAAAACAACGCTATCCAGTTAAGAAATGTTGTACAAAAGTTCTCTTAGAAATATTTAATTCAATTATTACACTTAATTCCTCTGTTCAACTCTAAAGAACCAGAAAGCGGGTCTGGTTATGCACCTTTAATTGTTTGTATTTAGTTCACAGTTATTACGACAGGAGCACAGCATTATTTAGTCCGGCTCTTGTATCTACTTTTAAGAGACATATCAGATAATTAATTTAAAATTCGTACAGATATAAGGACTGAAAAAGAAATCATGTGCAAATCGTCGAATAAAAACAGAAGGTTATGTAATCAAAACGCCCCTAACACCCAGGGACTTTCGGAAACTGAGAAATGAAAACCAAAGAGTTTCCACAACTCAAGAGGCAGAATTAATTGATACGATTTCAATGGCCAAAGTTTCTCGTGTTAACTTTCAACAAGCTCGTTACTGATGAATATGGGAACCGTATAAAATAAAATACAAGAGCTTACGAATTTTATGATAATTCACGAGAGAGAGAGAGAGAGAGAGAGAGAGAGAGAGAGAGAGAGAGAGAGAGAGAGAGAGAGAGAGAGAGAGAGAGAGAGAGAATTTGGAAAGATAAGATTAATTCAATTTCATTCTATCAATGAAATCGTGCTATGTGAATATTGTCAAGTCCATTAGGGATTTTTCTACATTCACTGTTTCATCTAGATACATGACCTCCAAATAAGGTAATAAGTCAGATGTATATATACAGAAGGAAACGTCTCTTGCTTGAGGGTACACTCGGCCACACTATCATATATGATTTTTGTTCCTCTAGTTATTTTAGTGTTGTTGTTTTTTTTTTAGTTTATATATGAAAGATTTATTTGAACGTTCTTATTGTTCTTAAACTTCTTTTGTAGTTTATTTCCTTATTACGTTTCCTCACTGAGCTATTTCCCCTGTTGAGGCAATTGAGCTCATTGCATCCAGCTTTTCCAACTAGGATTGTAGCAAATAATAATAATAATAATAATAATAATAATAATAATAATAATAATAATAATAATAAATGTTTCGCCATCCTTCGAAAAGGTAATTATTTTAGGAGACCTGGATGTCACCTCCACACGCTTGCAGGATGTCAAACAGAATGGTCTCTACGCACAAAGTACTGATGGGACAAAAACTCTATTAATCAGACATGGGAGATGTGATAGTTCACCTCATGGAAACAAATCTGAACGTTTTGCTTTATTCGGATTAAAATATTATTTAATCTATTAAAATCTATTAAATACAATTAGGCTAAAATCAATTCTTAAACTTGGACTATCTGAACTATACGTTCTTGTATTCAAAACTGAATTACATGAAAAGGGAGGGTGTGTAAAGGGAAGGCTTTTCAGAGTTTCAGAGGTGATGTAAATATTTTCAGAATTCAAATAAACGAGAGAGTTCTAAGAATTCAGACTTTTCTTGACCCCTTTTAAAACGTTCCTGCGTCAAGTTTGGAACTAGGTCTCTCTCTCTCTCTCTCTCTCTCTCTCTCTCTCTCTCTCTCTCTCTCTCTCTCTCTATCGATGTATACTTTTACTAATTAGATTTAAATTATACAATCGAAACCACTGGAAGAAACTTTTAGATATCTAAAAGTATATTTAGAACCATTTAATACCAATCTTCCGGATTTACTACAAACGCTAAGTACAATACTGTGTACGAGTGTACACGACTACACTACTCTTCAAAAAGTCTTCATAACCCAAGAAACAACCGAAATCCAACAGCAAAAAGCCCCCCCCCCCCCCCTACAGAGAGATGAAATTACTCTTCTGCATCATTTCCCAGATGAAAATTGAAATGAAATTAAATTCAATCCACAACAGACACATCACTCAACCATTCTCGGAGATTCATTTAGGAAAAACTTGATGGCAAAGACAAACGTTCAGATAAAAAAGGGGACATAATTTCTACATTAATTCCTTGCTATAAAATAATCTTCACCCTATTGGATGTAATATGTGGCAGAATATGCTCAACAAAAGTTTGGATGAATATAATAATATATAATCTATGGAATTTTCAATATCAAGTACATACGCCTATGGAATAATAGTTATGTAATTTCTAATCAATGCTAAAAATAAAAAAAAAAACTAAGGATAAGTCACGGATAATGCTTAATATGTTTTATAGGTAGTAGGCTGGCCAGGACACCAGCCACCCGTTAAGATACTACAGCTAAAGAGTTATGGTGTCCTTTGAATGGCCAGACAGTACTACATTGGACCATTCTCTCTGGTTACGGTTCACTTTCTTTTTGCCTACACATACACCGAATAGTCTGGCATATTCTTCAAAGATTCGCCTCTGTCCTCATATACCTGACAACAATGTGATTACCAAACAATTGCTCTTTATAAAGGGGTTAACTATTGCACTGTAATTTTTCAGTGTACACGTTCCTCATGGTAAGGGTAGAAGAGACTTTATCTATGGTAAGCAGCTCTTCTAGGAGAAGGACAATCCAAATCAAACCATTGTTCTATAGTCTTGGGTAGTGCCATAGCCTCTGTACCATGGTCTTCCACTGTCTTGGGTTAGAGTTCTCTTGCTTGAGGGTACACTCGGGCACACTATTCATTCTATATAATTTCTCTACCTCTTGTTGTTTTTTTTAGTTTTATAGTTTATATTCTAATGTTGTTACTGTTCTTAAAATATTTTATTTTTCCTTGCTTCCTTTCCTCACTGGGCTATTTTCCCTGTTGGAGCCTCTGGGCTTATAGAATCCCGCTTTTCCAACTAGGGTTTTAGCTTAGCAAATAATAATAATAATAATAATAATAATAATAATAATAATAATGATAATAATAATAAGTCCTTGCCGTTATAGTTTTAGTATGAAATTTACTTAATGGAAAATATGTTATAAAATATGGTATAAAATTACAAACAATAACCAAAATTAATTATGTTATCTCTTCCATTTCAAAGTGTTATCTTTATACTGAATCATGTTTTCTTATACGCAACAAATATCCGTAGAATCTTATATACACTAACCGAGATTTCCGAACCTCAATAACATCACGATTAAATTCCACTTTGAACCTCACATGCAACTCTTCCCCAAAAAAGGCGATGGACCTTCTCCCTTTACTACACATGCCATCAAATTTCTCCCCGTCTCAAAATATTGACAGATTCTTCCAATTTCCAAACCAAGCTAAGTGGAGGTTTCAGTAAAATATACCTCCATTCAATAACAGTAAAATATAAATAAAAATAAAAAGAAAGTTGAGAAGGAAGCTTCCATAAGACAGAGGTGGTTTGCCACCAACAAGAAATATTTTACGTCAATTCGCTATTCATTTCAGATAGCAATGGGATACAAGTATTGAAAGAATACTATTGACAATCCTTCAACTATGATATAGCTTCTTCTTTCAGGATTACTTACTTCCATTGTATCAGGAATCTTGAGAGAGAGAGAGAGAGAGAGAGAGAGAGAGAGAGAGAGAGAGAGAGAGAGAGAGAGAGAGAGAGAGAGAGAGAGAGAGAGAGAGAGTAACAAGATGCATCATTAGCAAATCCTTGACAGAGCAAAGCCAGTTTTTCTAAACAAAAGAACATTAGATCTTGCTGTGTCCGCTTTACATACGCATACACGTACGCAAACAAACGTGGGTGTGTATATAAATATATATTATATATTTATATATATATTATATATATGTAAATATATATGATATATACGTATAATGTGTATAAATAATATTATGTATACCTTAATGTGGTGATTGGGTTTGTGTAACGCCATGATCAGCAAATCTCTGCTAGATAGCTCGGTTGGTTTTCTGAGAGCGATCAAACAAAACATTCCCTCGATCTCCAATCCGCACTGGTGGTGATGAAAATCTGGCCATAATCCAGACATGAATGAAGACATATCGAAGGCATTTGTCCTCCAGTGGACTAGGAGCCGGTGGGCACCATTTGTTGTTGGTGTTGTTTTTGTTGTGTGTGTGTCTGTGTGTATATGTATGCATGTAGGTGTATATACATACACATACACATTTATATATATGTATATATATACATACATATATATATATATATATATATATATATATATGTATATATATGTGTGTGTGTGTTTGTGTGTATTCCACGATCCCAAGGGAAGCCTGCTCCCCCACCCAAGCTAAGACCAGGGAAGGCCTGACAATGGCTTCTGATGATTATCCCAAAACCCCCTTTCTTAGCTCACAGGCATAGTAAGGTTGCAGACAACATAAAACTATCCAATTTGAGGAGGCTCGAACTCCAGTCCGGCAGATCCCCGAGCAGGGACGTTTCCAATTGGCTACTAATTCCCTCTAGTTAGTAAACTGTTATTTATAGTGTTAAATATGTATATCCAACTTTATTTCAAGAGTTAGTCACAGTTACAATTAGTGTCTTTGCATTTGGTAAAACGTTTTTTTATCCTTATATTGTACAAACATATTACGGGCATATGGGAGATAATATTTTATCATTTATTTCAATTACACAGGGACTACGTAAAACATAATTCAGTATCTTTTATTATGGTAAGAAACTCCAGAAAATTGTAAATTAGAAGTTTTTTTAAGATCGCATACGAGCACTTGTGAAATTCTGAGAAACCAGATCTCATCTCCTATTCATAGCCATGGCAGCAGTCGACACATAAAAGCAAAACGCTGCTAAAAAAAAAACAAAAAAAATTACCACAAGGTGGCAAATATATTTGAGTGGTCTTGAAAAATATAAGCACAGTTGTCGTGAAAAACTGCATTTATCTTTAAATAGCATAGTGCGATCCTGCCCAAAGCCGGGCCGTACGATGAAACAAGACGTGTGTGTATATATATATATATATATATATATATATATATATATATATATATATATATACACGTATATATGTATATATATATATATATATATTTATATATATATATAAATATATATATATATATATATATATATATATATATATATATAAAATGTGTATGTTAGTTCCAAAGGCTTCTTCATTATACAACGTCCTAAAAAAACGGAATATCTTTGGATTCCTTTTATTTTCGTTCGTATTCTTTTGGCCACTGTAATCAAAGTGTATATTTAGAGGTACTGTACATGATTTTATTCCCTAAGCACACTTCAAGCGAGTATCCTTTTAATTCAAAACCGTGATTTCAACAACCACATCATAACGACTGAGGAAATATAAAAAAAAAAAGAAAGAAAAAAAAAGTCATTAAAAATATATTTTTTTTTTACCTAAAAATGAAACACTAGTACACAATGTACAATCGTCTGGCGATATATTAATCCCTTAGCTTCTTGAATAGAGCAAAAAAGAGAGAACATTTCTCCAGGGGAAAAGTCTCTTTAGTAATGGATAGTAGAGCTGTCAAGAGTAAGAAAAAAAAAACTCTACAATTGGTTGTTTAACAGCCTGGCACCTCGACGTTCTGCGAAATTAGCAATCACGAAATAACTTACGAGACGAAGGCAATGAAGGCGAGACCGAGTATTCTCAAAGAAAAAAAAAAAAAAAAAAAACGGAATGACAAGAGACTTTCAGACTCTGCTCTGTATCAGCAACACTTCTGCTGGGAAGAAGGAGAACACAATGTCTACTTATCTAACACAGGATGAAAAATTAATTTCTACGTTGCTTGAGAATTCACAAAGAACTATAAAAGGTTCCTAATCTCCCCTATATAATAATGGATTTATATATATATATATATATATATATATATATATATATATATATATATATATCACGCTAAGCAGCATTGCATGACGTAAGACTACTCGGTGTCTCTCGCCATCCATCGGGTAGGGGGAGAGGGAGTAGTCAGACTCCGGAGAGAAGGGGGGCTGAGAGAAGGGGGGTACCCCAAGAGGTACCCTGAAACCACAATGTTGCACAAACTGCCGAAACTGTCAGGTTGTAGTTAGGAAAAGGGGGATGGGTGGGGAGGATTAAATCTGTGTGCGCCCGTGTGTATATATCTAAATATTTAGCCATCATTTTTGCAGGGGCGCGTTCACTAGTATACTAATATTTTACATAACATAAATTCTAATACAGAGTATGATTTCAAAATCATGCACCATTCAACTTGAAAATACTACCATTTCTGAATGCAGTAATTGATATTAATTTCATTAATAAATTGTCTCACGAAATTTTGTAGCAGCATGCAGATATTCGTGTAATAAATTAACTTTTGTTAATATATGAAAATTAACATAGACGTGGTATTGTATTTCCTAGAATGTGGAACCAAGTGTATGTATGCTACGCGATTCGGTCAGATTTCACACTGGTAGTATTATTTTTGGCAATGAGCAGTTTCATGTATATATGCATTTTGTATGTAAATATTAGTAAAATATGTACATACACCATTTCTCTTCATGAAATATTTTATGCATACGAAGGCAAGCACAGTAAAAAAAGACATAATATATATTATCTATGATGCTCAATGTTATCTTTTAAATGCAGAAACAGCAAAATACATTTACATTATATCCAAAAGTTATAATTTCCTCTATGATATAGAAAAAATACACTTCAAATAATTATACTTAGTTCAAAGAGTATATAACATAAATTCACTCTCTCTCTCTCTCTCTCTCTCTCTCTCTCTCTCTCTCTCTCCTCTCTCTCTCTCTCTCTCTCTCTCTCTCTCTCCGTCTCATTTATTGTTCTTTGTTATAAGATCCTATTCACAACACACTCAAACCCCCAATTTTACGAGCACTGGAGAGAAAATCTGACAAAACTTCGAAGATTCTTACCTGAGTAATTCAGAAAGATGAACTCAGGTTGAACTTACAGGTCATCAATTCTATTTTGGTATAAATCCCTTGAAACTATGAAAATAATTCATTGAAGGTTGTTAGTGGACTGGAGGTGGCAACATTTGAACGAGATGTTTTAAATATCATAATGAGAAACATACAAAGTAAAACGGGGGAACTGTATGTATACTTTTCTTTTCAGAAAAATGTGATTCGGTTTATGGCATTTTGTATAAATGATATAATAAGCGGAAATATTCCATTCTTTTCTATACCTCATCCATTCAAAATGGAAAATAATCTATATTTCAAGACCATCTTTAAATATTCCATATGTCATTATTCATCCTTTGCTCTGACATCAAAAATAATAAAGTGGTATAAATAAGGATGATTAACTTTTTTTATCTCAAATTAAAAAGTATGAAAAAGTTCTTGTAAATTGTCTTCGCCAGGCTTAAATAATATCCATCTAAACCTATCGGCAAATTAACGTAGCATTTGAAGAATGTCTAAGTTGATCTAATATGCCGACTTGTGTTGAATCCTCTTTTAAAGTGAATAATCTTCAAGGAAGGAACCTATTCAAACTTTTAATTGCTTTCCTTGCGTGGGATGACCATAAACATCATGTGATGTCTGGCTCTTGCAAGAGTCAAGATGGAAATCAGCCATAAAATGGAAAGAGAGAGAGAGAGAGAGAGAGAGAGGAGAGAGAGAGAGAGAGAGAGAGAGAGAGAGAGAGAGAGACTGTGTTAAGTTCACTTATATACAAAACCGATTTCTGTAAAATCTGCCCTATGCAATAAAGAGCAAGTGTCTGGATATATATATATATATATATATATATATATATATATATATATATATATATAAATATATATATATATATATATATATATATATATATATTTATATATATATATATATATATATATATATATATATTTAATTCGGTCACTCAATTCTCCTCATCCCTCGCAGGGGGGGGGGTGAAGTAGTCATATCCTGGTGAGAGCGGGGTGAGTGTGAAAGAGTGTGCATAACCATCTAAGTATTTAGTCGTCATGTTTGATGGGTTTCGTACACCATTACAATAACATTTATTTACAACTCGATAAACATCTAATAACAAAACTTCAAGTTTGTTCATTGCATAGTAAACTAATTAACAAAGTTATTAACTGACGTCAATCCTATGGTATGCTTAATTAACTTAAGAAATAATCAGCAGCTGATAGAAAAATAAGGAGATTCGATCACAAAACCCATCAGCTTCAAGTTCATCATTAGCTGTGCTAAGGTTAATAAAGTTCGGAAACTCATGAATACCTGATGAAGCTTTTAATGGATTGACATAAATGATTTAATCGTTTACGAACCAAAGGAATCACAATTACTTTGAATGACGACTGAATTATTGCAACAACTTTGCAGTGCATTAATCAATTGGTGAAATCAATGTTTCAGGTCAGCTTTCTCCATCTACCTCTGTCCTACACTTCATCACCGGTTAATCCCTTTGATCGAAGTTTATCCTTGATACAGTCCATCCACCTTCGCTTTGGTCTCCCTCTCCTTCTCGCTCCCTGTACCTCCATTTCCGTCACTCTCCTCCCAATATACTAATTCCCAAGTGGCCGTTCAGATCGTGATGACTATAGAATCTATGAAGCCGTGAACGCAGCAATAGATACGGACTTTAAAATCGCGTATTCCTGACGTTTTTTCCCCAGCAACCACAACCCCGGGATATCATCTTTATTGAGGTGATATATATCCACTTTGGTAGAGCATCATCAGCCTCATTAGTGAAAATATATCATAACTCTTTCAAAATAGAAATTTTATTAAAAGCTTCTATCGTTAATAATAATCTTCTTGGATTTAAAAGACTGACAAAAGCCTCATTTAAACTGTAAAATTGGAACAATCACCTTTTTAGTCAGATATGACGTTGCATATTTCATTGTAGTGATGAATATTAAAATAGATAAATTCTAAGATATTTATTTTTCATTAAAAGGGTTATTTCCATATTGAATGAAAATGTTAAACCTCTCTCTCTCTCTCTCTCTCTCTCTCTCTCTCTCTCTCTCTCTCTCTCTCTCTCTCTCTCTCTCTGATGACTAGATTATTCATTATGGCGTTCACACAATGGTACTTAGGATGAAAACATCTTTATCTGCAGCTCTCTTCTTTTTGTACAGTAACTAGGATGTTCTTTAAATGCTGGGAAAGCAGAAAATAGCAAGAAATGCTGCACAAGGGGGGAGGGGGAGGGGGAGGGGGAGGGGGAGGGGGTTGGCTGAGGGGGTACTAAGCGACCTAGAACCGACATCGTCTACATAGTCAACCAAAGAGAAGTTAGTGACGTCAGCGTACATTTGGTTTATATATTCAAAATACATACAAAATTAAAAATGGAGCAATTACTCAACTGCTTTGCACGAAATCGAAGTCCTGAATTGGGCATCGAGGATGGTTTCGAAACGCTGCAATAAACAAAGTTTGTGAAGAAACACGTTAGCTCAAAGGAATCCTGGATCTAATTAAGAAACTGCTCGGTAGTTACAATTAGTTGCAACTGGATAACATTTGTTCTTTTATATTTATACTAGTGTACTCAACCCATCAAAAATGACGGCTAAAACACCCCATTTTCACTAGGGTAATTACAAAACAAATTAACTACAATGGAATTACAATCGGTGAAATATATGAAAAGAATACTAAACTCTTACCGACTCGAAATGCAGTCTATGACGATGCCACACGTACATACAAACGCTTACCTGAAAAAGAAACATTTGCTTTAATAACTTATCTTTGAAATTAACATTTGCTGTAATAAATCTTATCTTTAAAAGAGACATTTGCTGTAATACACAGGTACAGAAGGCTTCATTAATTTCGGTATACTTCATAGGACATTAGGAGACTTATAACAGCAGTACATTATAGAAGATAATGCTGTGTTTAACAAAAGAGATACTGTTGGCAACGCTGCCTGTAAAACAATGTAGCTGAGCTTATAAACAGGAAATCAAAAGCTTTTTAATCAATCTTACAAAGTGATGTATAGAAAAATATTGTTATTTGGTTAACAGCACTTCGTAAAATAATAAAAAAAAATGCTTTTGATCGCGGATTTATAAGTTCAGCGACTTTGCTTTATAGCCAAAGCCTTTGCCAACTGTTTCCTATCGGCTGAACACAGCGTTACCTGATACAATTTACAGCTGTCAGACGTCTTCTTAGCTTCCCGCGAAGTGTACCGGAATTAATGAAGCCAACTGTACAATGCGAGTATCTTAAAAATGAAAACAAAATTTCATGAAAAACCATACTCTAAGTGATAATACTGACAATCACAAACCATTTTATTATCAAGTGCCTCGTATTGCCATTCCTTTTAATAAATTATTGTTCTTGCTAACACTGACTCTATCCAAAAACTAAATATTAGTATTATGTTCATCAGATGGACACATGAAAAGTAAAGAAAAAATAAATTCGTTGACGATGATGATGGGAGAGAGAGAGAGAGAGAGAGAGAGAGAGAGAGAGAGAGAGAGAGAGAGAGAGAGAGAGAGAGAGATTGCGAATGTTTTTATTCATAACTATTTAAAACAATCTTCGTTAAGATCGATGTCTTATTAATTCATATAACAATATCTTATACGCGATGTAATACAAGAAATGCAATAATTTCTACGAACGAAGCCCATAATTGTCTTCAAAGGGAAGAAGGGAAAGAAGAGGAAAACACAAAACTTTCTCCCAAATGCTGAATAACTTTCATATTTTCACTGGCTCTTTCTTTCATTCCTATCACATAACAATCATATCTGCTACATAAATACATTCAATTGATTCAATTCATATAAGCTGAACGAGTTGTGGATGAAAAGAAAATATTTTTACGTTAGGGGATAAAGTTTTTCCCTGACCGACCAATGTCTTTTTTTCTAAATATAATGTAATGAATATGAATTTTATAATTACAGAAGACGAGTACAAGCAGTTAATATCATGTCCTCACATCAAACGACATTATTTTATACTAGAATTTATATGAGTGAGATCGCGTTAATTTTATTGAAATATTGGTATATTTAATATTTATCTATGCTGATTAAAAATCGTACTAACGAAAGCTACAATTTATACGGCAATTTCAGTTTGGAAAATGGATGATCGATCAGGTAAAGTATATAACAAAGTCGCGTGAATGAATAGGTTGAATAATAATAACCAATCCACTATGTCAGAAAGTAAAGGTCTAACATTGAGTTGTTGTATCAAAAGAGTAGCTTTGATCAGTGCTATCGAAGTAACATGGTTTACCTTCATATTATACATTATATATATATATATATATATATATATATATATATATATATATATATATATATATATATATATATAGATAGATAGATAGATAGATAGATATATAGAGAGAGAGAGAGAGAGAGAGAGAGAGAGAGAGAGAGAGATACACACACCTTTCTGGGTGGGGATACTTCAACGTGGTGAAAGAGTTTGCGTATTGTCAGGATCAGCAAAGCTGTGCTAGTCAGGGGCACGCATACCAGGTGGATTCCTGTGAGAGGTCACACTAAAATTTCCTACCATCAACGATTTGCATTGGTGTTGAAAATCACCAAACCCCAGACATGAATAATGACATGTCTGAGGCCTTTGTCCTGCATTGACTACAAATGGCTCCATTTGTTTCTGTGTATATATAAACACTAATATACACAAATATTTTTGTATAACATATATATCATTATATATATATATATATATATATATATATATATATATATATATATATATATATATATATATATATATATATTTCATAGGAACTGTCTTTGACGTAAGTGACTCGATAATTACGGATGAATTAAGATGAATATGTGGTTTCTCTCGTCTTAGAATAACTCTTAGTTTTCAAAAGGCAAAACCGAAAATCTCTTTTATGTTGTGGTGTACATTAATTCTGTTTTGCATTCGTATGTAACACAAGGCAGAAGAGATTTTGCAAAAGCTGAATGAACTTCGTTTGAAAGTTTTGATAAATTGATACGCCCCAAGAACAAATATCAACCAATACACAAATTAAATTAAATTACCAAATCTGTAAAAATTCATATTACTTAAAAGTAAATTAATTTTAAATCATTTGAAAAATATATAATTATTAAAAGCTTCAAACTACTTGCTAAACTACCTAAAATAAACCAAAATCTAGTTACTAATACAATTCTATCATTTAGTCCCTTTGAAAAGTAATAGCAAATATCCAACTGTTATGCTAATAAATCTGCAATTCCAATGAAAGAATTTCCTGACATACACTTTGTATATAAAAGTCAGATCAACGTAATACTGGAAAAAGTAGAATTACATTTAAGGAATTTCTTGTCTTTCGAAAAGCCTTCCCTCTAAGCATGTCGTCTAATGAGCATCCATTTAAAGGTTTAAAGGTTACTCATGAATGGCAGAGGCAAGGGAAACTGACAGAACCCTAGCAGGACAATGCCCCAGAGACTGGACATATATTCATATGACTAGCAACAAGTTCCCTTCTCTACCAAAGATAGGACCAGGGAGTGCCAAGCAATGGACGCTGATGACTCTGCAGTTAAACCTACAGGCTCCCCCCCCCTCCTTAGCTCAAATGGATGCTGAGGTTACAGACACTACGAGAAACTATCGAGCTTGAGGGGGGCTCAAACCCCGGACTGGCAGATCGCCAGACAGGGATGTTTCCAATAGGCTACCACAACCATACATTATTCAACTCGCACCATTTCTGTAAAGTCAACAGGGAATTTTTTTGTTTCTTCTTGTTCCTAGATCATAATAATTATCCATTTACATTGTACACATTAATTTATGCATATATACTATACATATTACGATGGACACAAAAACGGATCCGTTTTCTGTCCACTTAACCATCTAATAATTCTAATTCAAGATAATGGAGCCGTTATTGACATTAGTCTCCAACTAGTATATCTGAGCCGTCAAAAAGTTCAGATAAAGAAGCACACTCACTATTCAACCCACCCAACCCCCTATTTCCTAACTACAACACGCTGGTTCTGCCATTTGAGGGAGATTTTGGTTTCAGAGTGTAACTCTCGGGGTAACCGCATCTCACCAGGGAGATTGACTACCCCCTCCCCCGTGGCTTGAAGGGAAAGATATATATATGTATGTATGTATATATATATATATATATATATATATATATATATATATATATATATATAATATTATATATATATTATCTATATCTATCTATCTATCTATCTATCTATA
>NC_090727.1:3294746-3347364 GCF_036898095.1 Palaemon carinicauda | reverse complement strand
ATATATGTATATATATGTGTGTATATATACTGTATGTATACATATACATATTTTATACATACAATATATATATATATATATATATATATATGTATATATATATGCGTGTGTGTGTGTTCCTGATGTAGTAAGTTCGTCATTCGTTCAAATTATGTATTTCTTATGTATATTTAAGTCGCCCAGCGGGAGGGGAGGGGAGGGGGGGAGCCGCCCAGCGGCACCGGGAGGGGAGGTTGGGGAGCTGCCCAGCTCCAGGGGGAGGGGAGGGGGGAGCCGCCCAGCGCCAGGGGGAGGGGAGGGGGAAGCCGCCCAGCGCCAGCGGGAGGGAAGCGGGGGGAACTGCCCAACGGCAGCGGGAGGGGAGGGGGGAATCGCAGTGGGAGGGGAGGGGGGAGCCGCCCAGTGCCAGTGAGAGGGGAGGGGGGGAGCTGTCCAGCGGGAAGGGAGGGGACGGGGGGAAGCCGCCCAGTGGGAGGGGAGAGGGGGGAGCCGACCAGTGGGAGGGGAGGGAGGGGCGGAGCTGCCCAACGCCAGGGGGAGGGGAGGGGGGAGCCGCCCAGCGGAAGGGGAGGGGAGGGGGGGAGCCGCCCAGCGCCAGGGGGAGGGGAGAGGGGGTGCTGCCCAGCCCCAGGGTTAGGGGAGGGGGGAGACCCGCCCAGCCCCAGGGGGAGGGGAGGGGGGAGCCGCCCAGCGCCAGGGGGAGGGGAGGGGGGGAGCCGCCCAGTGCCACGGGGAGGAAAGGGGGAGCTGCCCAGCGCCAGGGGGAGGGGAGGGGAGGGGGAGAGCCGCCCAGCGGGGAGGGAAGGGGAGGGGGGGAGCCGCCCAGCGCCAGGGGGAAGGGAGGGGAGGAGCCAGCCAGCGGAATAGGAGGGAAGGGGGTGATCCGCCCAACGCCAGGGGGAGGGGACGGGGGGAGCTGCCCAACGCCAGGGGAAGGGGAGGGTGGGAGCCTCCCAGTGGACGGGGATGGGGGAGGGGAGGGGAGGGTGGAGCCCCTCAGCACTAGGGGGGGGAAGGGGGGGTGCCCCACAGCCCCAGGGGGAGGGAAGGGGGGGAGCCGCCCAGTGCCAGGGGGAGGGGGAGGGGGGAGCCGCCCAGTGCCAGGGGGAGGGGGAGGGGGGGAGCCGTCCAGCCCCACGGGGAGGGGAGGGCGGAGCCATCCAGCGCCAGGTGGAGGGGAGGTTGGAGCCCCTCAGCGCTAGGGGGAGGGGAGGGGGGGGGTGCCCCACAGCCCCAGGGGGAGGGGAGGGGGGGAGCTGTCCAGCACCAGGGGGAGGGGAAGGCGGAGCCATCCAGCACAGGTGGAGGGGAGGGGGGAGCCGCCCAGCAGGAGGGGAGGGGAGGGAGGGAGCCGCCCAGAGCCAAGGGGAGGGGATGGGGGAGCCGACCAGTGGGAGGGGAGAGGAGGGGGGGGAGCCGCCCAGTGCCAGCGGGAGGGGAGGGGGGGGGGGCCCCAGCGCCAGCGGGAGCTGGGGGAGCTCTTCCCTTCCACCGGGAAGGGGAAAGCCCCGCCAGGCGAACGATATAGAGTTCCTCTATCAGGCTTAGTTTTAAGAAAAAATAATGACGAAGTCTTCATAAGAGAATGCGGTTTGCGGAGCTCCGAAGAGAGAGAGAGAGAGAGAGAGAGAGAGAGAGAGAGAGAGAGAGAGAGAAGCCAGTAGAATTCAACAAATTCTTCTTTTGGCTTCAAGTGAAGTCTAAATATCTTCAGGTATGAAAGAGAGAGAGAGGAGAGAGAGAGAGAGAGAGAGAGAGAGAGAATCCACAAGATAAAGATACTGTATACAGAAAGGAATTAAGAAAAAAAAATAACGAAAGGAAAGATCTATTCATAGTTTTCTTTCTGTGCGAATCGTAACATATATCAGCTAAGACGCTTCCGAGGCAAATCTCACCCTCTGAAGACCGTTCTGGAATCATTTTTGTTTCATCTTCGTTCATTCCCAGAATGTAATGTTCGCCTTCCGTATGGATTTCCTTTGTATTCGTGTTAACAATTATGGAAATAATTGGAAGAATAAGGAATCTAAAATCTCCTCTCTCTCTCCTCTCTCTCTCTCTCTCTCTCTCTCGTAGGAATCTTCAAAGTGTTTCCGGAGGGAAAATAGGATAAATTTTACGCTGAAGACGATTTTTTTTTTTCCGAGGATTTCATTCCTTAATTCTTCGTTCATTTTCACTCCAATTATCGAAAACTATCATATTCTAATGGACGGTGTAATAGAGAGAGAGAGAGAGAGAGAGAGAGAGAGAGAGAGAGAGCATTCTTTTCATAATTTCATATCCGTTTTATTCATTCACAGGAGAGAGAGAGAGAGAGAGAGAGAGAGAGAGAGAGAGCATTCTTTTCATATTTCATTTCCCTTTTTCACAGACAGTAACGTTCATTCATCTCCTCTGTGATTAAACGGAAATGAAATATGAAAAGAACTCTCTCTCTCTCTCTCTCTCTCTCTCTCTCTCTCTCTATATATATATATATATATATCAGGCCAATATTAGTCCACTGCAGAACAAAGGCCTCGGACTTTTTTTTATCAATTTCTGTCTTTTTATGGTCTTTCTGTGTAAATTTATACCCACAAATTTTCTTAGTTCGTCAATCCATCATTTTCTCTTCCTTTCCCTGCTGGTTTTGCTATAACTAGGGACCCATTCGGTTATTCTTTGTATATCTATTAAATGTCCTTTTCCTCGTTTACATATATATATATATATATATATATATACAGAGAGAGAGAGAGAGAGAGAGAGAGAGAGAGAGAGACAGGAATTTATTTCCTGGGAACGAAATTTCCCCAAAAGTTTTCTAATATTATCCTAACCAGAAGGTGTTTGGATATTTGATTTAAAGGAAGACGCTCTGTCTTCCTTCAAGTTTTAAGAAACATTTGTAAAAGACAGATTTTAGGCTAACTCCCCCCCCCCTCTCTCTCTCTCTCTCTCTCTCTCTCTCTCTCTCTCTCTCTCATACAAACTTACTTAGTAGTGATTGAGTCTCCCTCTTAGCCTGTATTAATAACGTCAAACCTAAAAATTATTACCATGATTATAATCTCTTGTTACTTTAAGGTCAGTTTAAGTAAAAGGTTATTAATATATTATTCTGTATTTAACTCGTAATTACAGTTGATAAAATATATATATATATATATATATATATGTATATATATATATATATATATCAGCCAATATTAGTCCACTGCAGAACAAAGGCCTCGGACCTTTTTTATCAATTTGTGTCTTTTTATGGTCTTTCTATGTCAATTTATACCCACAAATTTTCTTAGTTCGTCAATCCATCGTTTTCTCTTCATTTCCCTGCAGGTTTTGCGATAACTAGGGACCCATTCGGTTATTCTTTGTATATCTATTAAATGTCCTTCTCCTCGTTTACACACACACACTATATATATATATATATATATATATATATATAATATATATATACAGAGAGAGAGAGAGAGAGAGAGAGAGAGAGAGAGAGAGAGAGAGAGAGAGAGAGTCTAGTTGCTGACTGTATTAACTGAAGGCAAATAATTCCTCAAGACAAATTGAATACTGACATAACATGACTTGTCATTACTTAAATTGATCAGTTGTAGCAGAAGCGATAATGAATAATGAGGGAATGAGGTCACAAGACGAATTTAAATAACCATCACAGACAGACACACACACACATATACACGATTATTCTTTGAAATTTCCAGACAAGGAGGTTTTCAATACGACCCAAATTACGAAACCACAAAGATCATTTTAATATCTTTTTAAATTGGCGATCGGACATTTTCAATCAACTTTTTAATCCGCGAAAATTGAGGTTTACTTACCGAGATAGAGAAGTACGTAAAGGCAATCAATTCTTATTACTCTCTCCTCTCTTTGACCAATATTTATCATTGTTTCTTCTTATTCCCCTTCTTTCCATCCCTATCGTTTCCTGTATCCCAATTCTTTCCCCCTGAGTTCGGTCCTGGAATATTTAAAGTGCATGATATATTTATAGGACAATATAGAAATAACTTTGATTTGCCTTTGCTCACAAAACTGGTAACTAAACTTCAGATCAATATGAAAAATGCATTTTTCAGCCAGTAGATGAGATTTTGATTAAGAGTTCTGTATAAGTATACATATCATGTAAGTATTATATGGGTTTAATTTATTGTCAATACTTGCTGTAAATGGAATGAATAATATATAATATTCAATGTTTAATTCATTCAAAAGGAAGTACAATAAGGGAGATTTTCCGATGGTATTTCATGAACTGGCATTTGGCTCTTTTACCTAGTTGAAAGAGCAAACCACTATTTCTTAACAGTTTGCCCGAATGGCATGGTCCTATTGGCTAAAGACTATGTTTCTTTGCCGTTGCCCGAATGGAGCGTTCCTATTGGCTAATTTCCTTACCGTGCCCGAATGGAGTGTTCTATTGGCTAAGGACATCGAAAGCTAACTCATGTCGTTCCTTAAGGCTGAATTTTCTTTCCAACATTTTACTTCTAAAATGACCTCACTGAGGCCATCTATTGATACCTTTAGGAACATGACCGAGTTCACTAAATCACCTGAAAATTTATTGTATTTATTTTATTAAAAAATACGTATAAAATATTGATTACATATAATAGTTGAATAAAATATGAAATGAATATATTTTACACAATAAGAATGTCTAGATAAACATTATCTATACATTTATAAGATAATCTTAAAGAGAAATACTCGTATACAGTTTTGGCAAAATTTATTTAGCACCTCTGGAGGGGGGGGACAGAATTGCTAACGAATTAATTAAGTAGATTTTTTATTTAGAGAAAGTGGAAAGTCACTTGGATGACATATAAAGCGGAAAATATATATATATTTTTAAACCTAATCTCATCGTCTTGCTAAAGAGGTCATGTATAAAATATTTAGTATGATTCATTTCCTTCCAAAGTCGAAAGGTTTGCTACTCTTATTACCGAGTGAACATCAGATTCTTTTAGCTTTTAAATTATATAAAAACATAATATTTATATACAAAAGAGTCGGTTCAGGTAACTATCAAAAGTTTCTTGTTATATGTATGAAGACAATTTGGTGATAAAGGCAGTAATCAAGACATAGAATTCTTCACATGTCCTTTAATCTAAATTCGAAAGGAACTACCAGCAGACGACACTATTATTATTATTATTATTATTATTATTATTATTATTAGCCAAGCTTACAACCCTAGTCGGAAAAGCAAGATGCTATAAGCTAAAGGGCTCCAATAGGGAAAATAGCCCCAGTGAGGAAAGGAAATAAGGAAATAAATAAATGATGAGAACAAGTTAACAATAAATCATTCTAAAACAGAAACAACGTTTGAAACAGATATGTCATATATAAACTATTAACAACGTCCAAAAACAGATATGTCATATATAAACTATAAAAAACTCATGTCAGCCTGGGTGAACATAAAAACATTTGCTCCAACTTTGAACAACCGATTCAACTACCCGATTAGGAAGATCACTCCACAACTTGGTCACAGTTGAAATAAAACTCCTAGAATACTGTGTAGTATTGAGCCTCATGATGGAGAAAGCATGACCATAGAATGATCTAGATACCTTGTATTATGAACAGGATGGTATTTTCGGGGAAGATCTGAATGCGAAGAATGGTTTGAATTATGAAAAATATCATGCAAATAGGCGTCTATCTCTTAAAAAATACTGAGATGTCTAAAAGTGACCGAGCGTCAGACATTTTAGTACATAGTAACAACTAATAGTGATATTGTTTACCTCTAAATAGTAATTAGGTTATAACAAATTAATTTATGTTGAATACAGAATAGAATTTAGAGTTGGATTTCGTAGGTAGGTAGGTTATACCTTTCTTTAGTTAATATCACAAAACAGTTAATTTAATGAAAGGTAATGCTTGTTCAGTATCTACTAAAGTAGGGATGGCACATGAGAATTTCTCCAAGCAATTTATGATCTGTCAACAATTGTTTACATGCATCAGATACTGTGAATCTTTGTGGTGAGGAATCACTAACAAGCAGAATAAAAGATATTTAGTCACTGAATCGCATATCTTCTCAAATCAAAGTTAGTAAACCACGTTCTCCTAATAATATTTTCATATGCATTACATTTACTATTGCGTCTCTATTGGTTTTGTTCAATCCAAATAGATGAGCATAGAAAGAAGCATAGCTCAATGAATATTAAGATAAATTACGCTCTTCAATTCTTGGAGACTACGTCGAAGATGGTATTAGACTGGGAAAAATAGTTTGGAGAGAAATAGGATTATGAACTCTGTAGTCTGGAATATAAGGCGGACGTGTTAACAAAATTGAAAGAAAATAAGCCTCCTTTGATTCCCACTATCATGGATGGATACCAGAGGCTCAATATGCAGTTTTAATCCTGTGAATATTCGTTATATTTTGTTTAAGGTTGATGTGATTAGACTTTGGCCGGAAAAGCTACGAATTTGGCCTAAAGAGTCAGCGTGAACCTCCGACGGGGAATCCTTCTCATGAAGCATTACAATTTTTGAGCAACCACCATAACTATCCAGTCAATAATCCCACTTTGATTACCTAGTAACAGGTAAGATGAAATTTGACATTATGAATGCATTTTCTCAAGGATATCAACGGATTTACAGATGCCCGCTTTAAGCTAGGTGCTTCATATGGAATCAAATTCACTTCATATCATTTTTGTAATCCTCTGGTTTCAAATGAATCGAGACAACAGTAGCATAAACAACGTTGATTCTGTCAACATGCAGGTATACTACACTGGACACTGGTCTATGTATGGATCTGCATTAAGAAGATGATAGTATTTTATTTATGAGCTTTTAGTTTTTTTCACGTGTATTATAATAGCTAAATATTACTCAGCTATTTGGCATCAGCACTAATGGAGTGAATGAAGGAATAAAAAGATTATATATATATATATATATATATATATATATATATGTGTGTGTGTGTGTGTGTGTCTATATACATATATACTGTATATATATATATATATATATATATATATATATATATATATATATATATATATATATATATATATATATATATATATAGTTTACGTTGCCTTTATGAACAGCTAACTATGGCCATGGTTCTTTGTTTTAAATACCCACGTGTGAGACGAGGGCAAGTGACGTCACAGTATTGGTGTTTGACACCTTGAGCTGTGCGTTGGCTGAACTGTTATGACTGGACCGTGGGTCCATTCAAGTGGTGGTAGGCATAGGGAAAACTCTATCATTGCATTGAACTGAATTTATTCCAAGAATAGCTGCAATATGATTAAAGGTCTTTTTAATGTGTATTTATTTGTACAAATAATGAAAATTCAGGTACACAATTAAAGAGTCCAGGTTTGAGCTGCATTAGATTACTTCTATTTCATCTATGTTGTAATTGAGTCGTTCGTTAACTTAGACTAAGGATACTGTTATCTTGCAAATATATTATACAGACGAAGGTTTTGCAGTAACGTTGTAATACAGGACCTTCCAAGCAATAGGCGCAGGCAAGGATTTTATCTGCGAATCATATCATAATCAAGATTCCATTTTTGTTTGCTTTTGTTTGTTTTTAGAAATTTTATCATTATTTTAGTAACTGTTAATAACATTTAAAAGAAATATATTGTTTTAGTTCACCATAGCAGGGTTTTGTTGTACATAAGGCCAGATGAGGTAGCTGCCCTTCATTAACCGAGAACTATTTAACCCCCCCCCCCTCCCACCCCATCACTTAATTGGTTTTGATATTCATATACAAGTAAGAAGGCATTCCTTCAATCAGCCTAGAGCACAGAGTACAGTATGCTTCATCCCTCAACATCTCATCGCTTCAGACGGATTCTGTACAGCTTCCGTTCAGTAAAAGTCACGATTAATTACTACATTTACGATTCTGCACTAAATGAAATACTGTTATTTTCTATGCTTGAAAGTTTTGACTCGAACAAAAATATGAACTGCTTGAAAATGATATCCAAATTTCTAGGTAATATGAAACTATTATTTAGATGCTAGTTTCAAAAACAGTTAAATTTTTACGACTGGACAGATGTGAGATATTTTGCCAGAAATCATATTATTATTATTATTATTATTATTATTATTAGCGTTATTATTATTATTTATTATTTATTATTATTAATCAATATTTATCATTATTTATTATTTTCATTTATTGTTATTATTATTATTATATTATCATTATTTATTATTTTTTATTATAATTTTTATTATTATTTATTAGCAATATTATTTATTAATATTATTTATTATTTATAATTATTCTTTATATATTATTATTATTTATAATTATTTATTATTATATTAATTATTATTTATTATTATTTATTATTATCTATTATACATTATCATTTTTTATTATTATTGTTTATTATTATTTATTATTAGTTTACTATTTTTATTATAATCATTGGATATTATTTATTATTGTTTTTAATAATTTATTATTTTTTCATTATTATTTATTATTATTGTTTATTATTATATATTTACTATTATTTTTATTTAGTATTATTATCATTCATTATCATTTATTTTTATTTAGTAGTATTATTTATTATTTATTTTTATCATTAATTATTTATTATTGTTTATTATTTATTATTATTGTTTATTATTTTTCATGATTATTAATTATTTATTAAATATCATTATTATTATTTATTTATTATTTATTAAAGTTATTGTTTATTATTTATTTTTTTATAATTTTTTATTTATTTCTTATTATATAATTTTTATTATCATTATTTATTACCATTTATTATTTACTATTATTTAATAATTATTTATTTTTTATTATTTAATTATTATTAATAATTATTTATTATTATTATTTACTATCATTTATTATTTATTTATTATCATTATTTCTTGTTATCATTTATTATTTATTTATTACTTATTATTATTTATTTATTACTTATTATTTATTATTATTACTTATTATTATTTATTATTTATTATTCATTATTATTTTTTTATTATTTGTTATTTGTTATTATTCATTATTTATTTTTATTTGCTTCAATACAAACGTAATTGGAGAGAGGAGGATGCTCTGAGCACAAAGGTTGCAGTAGGGAAAAATATCCCACTGAAGATAGAGAATAAGAAAATAATAAAATACAGGAAAAGTAATGAATAATTGAAATAAAATATTTAAGAACAGTATCAACATTAGAATCCTTTTATAGATAAACCACGAGAGACCATTATGTCAGCCTGTTCAACATAAAAACATTCGCTGCAAGTTTGAACTTCTGAAGTTCCACCGATTCAACTTCTGGAATAACATTCCACAATCGGTAACTCTGGTGCTAACTCTTAATTTGGACTTTTGAATCTACTCTGCTTTTTCTTTGTTGGATATCAGGAATAGATTTGGACAGCTGAGTGACTGATTTCCAGGCATCATGTTTCCAAAATCCAATAAGGAAAATTAACCCAGTGAGGAAAGAAAATAAGGAATTAAAAAAAGGACACAAGATGTAAAGAATAATTAGTATACAACATCTTATTATAAAGCACACAAAAATATCCCTGTTTTCCACATTTTCTTAACCTATGGGAAATTTGGTATTCAAATTGTTCGTCTCTTCGATTTTATTCGAATGAAAATCAAACAGACCTCAGCGGTGAGGATTTATTTACTCAACATATTGTATTTGTTTTGTGGAAATTTTATTTTGGTACTGAAATTGAAAGGTAGATTTTAATCAAAGTTTTTGACGTCTGGATAGGTTTGGATTATTATTTGGATGGGCCAAGTTAATAAAAGCTTGAAATTTAGATTAAAATTATTGCTCTAAGGACTTTTTTTTTTTTTTTTTTTGTGCTGTATGTCCATCTGTCCAAAGTTGTCATGTATTTTAAACAATGACCAAAATGACATTTTTTTATTGTAATCTTGTAATTGATACATGAAACCTATTTTATTTATTATTTGATAACAAATGATAACTGTACTTGCCCCTAGAACTCCTTCGTTTAATATTAGGTAACTAGTGTACCCAAGCCGTCAAAAATATCAGTTGAATATTTAGATAGATATGCACACACACACGCACATATGTAAACACACACACGCGCACACATGTAAACACACACACACATAGATTCAACCCTCCCCACCTCCTCCCCCCTTTCCTAACTACAATCCGGCAGTTTCGGCAATTTGCGGGAATTCTGGTTTCCAAGTTTACTTCTCTGGGTAACCCCCTCTCTCCAGGGTATGATTACTTTCTCTCCCCCTACCCGAGGTACGAGGGAGACCGAGTAGTCATGCGTTTTGAAATAGTGCTGAGATTGGCAGAAAATATTTCATTATATGTGTATATATATATATACACGTCTATTATACAGGGGAGATTAGCGGTCAAAAATTCATACATTGCCTACACAAAGGTTGTTTCCTTTTATTCTTGTGATGTTTCACAGATTGCCAACATGTTCTCTTTGATAGGACATTTGATTGTAGAGAGGATTTTTCTTTTCTTTTTTGTGGAACTGTAAAACATTTTATTAGAGTAATATTTAGCCGAAATTATATGATTTTCTCTCTCTCTCTCTCTCTCTCTCTCTCTCTCTCTCTCTCTCTCTCTCTCTCTCTCTCTCTCTCTCTCTCTTTCTCTCGGAACAGACTTCCAGCGGACGCAGTGAACAGTAACAGTGTAAACGAATTCTCGAATAAGTTAGCCAAGATCATAAAAACTCTAAATACAATGATTCTCTGCACCCGAGAACAAACAGAATTTCAGTGGATAGTCTAAACAGTCTTTGAGTCATCCAAAATCCTTATAACTCTCTCTTTCATTACGTCCTTCAAATGAAACTCAACTCAGTATTTACTTTAGAATAAGCAAAAAAGGTTAAACAGTCTCCGCCTCACATAATCTCTTGAGAAAATATTAGTTAATAATTTAAATGTAGTTCAGGAAATGTCATATACAGAAATTTGGCAAAAGAAATAGACGATATTTCAATGCATGAAAGGCCATTTGTTGTATTTTTTTTTCACCTGTTATTGGCAAACAAAGATAGTGGATTCTGTTTACCTTTCCTTTTTGGAAAAATATTTTTGAAGATGGAACTTTTAGCTTATTCTTGTTAGCAAAATATACTAATGCCATGTACCTTGATACAGCCGTATTTATATGGTTGTAGCCATATAGGGAGCATCGTCTGTATTTGAAAGTTGTCGTTTGTTTTAAAGTTTTCATTGGTCATATTACATTGTGGAAGGACATATATCTCATATAAGTTTATATATTTACTTATTTCCTTTCTTAACTAAGCTATTTTTCCTGTTGGAGCCCTTGGGCTTCTTGCATTCTTCTTTTTCAACTAGTGTTGTATCTTAGCTAGTAATGATAATCTCCCACATATGATAAAGAGCAAGTGTCTGGATTATATATATATATATATATATATATATATATATATATATATATATATATATATATATATATATATATATATATATATATATATATATATATATTATTTATTTCCTGTCACCCTGAGCAGCATGGGCAAATGTATGTCTCTTCCCGTCCCTCGGGTATCCGGAGAGGGAGCAGTTAGGAGAGAGGGAAGGTGTGGGAAGGGTTGGATCTGTGTGTATATGTGTGTGAATGGCTATCTATCTAATCTTAAGCCACCATTTTTGACGGGTCCCGTACACTAGTAATAATGATAGTAGTAAATTGAGGGAATTGCCAAGTAGGGTGAGATTCAAAGGGTCCCTGGAAATGCTTTTGAAAAAAAACGCTAGACGTATTTGATTCAATCATTCTTATTCCATTGGTTCGATTTCTGTTGTTTTAAATCATGGGTTTCCTGTGTGCTTACACATTTCCATAACGGGGCCAAGAAATACCTTTTTATTTATTTTCTTTCATTTTTATATATATGCTTTTATGGCATTACAAACCAAACTAAAAGTTTTTAACAATTATTTTGTTATTTGTATACTTTTTTATGCCATGTTGATTTACACGTTTATTTAAATCCTCGATTGAAATTTAATAGTAATTTATTTCAAGAGTATTGTAGTTTGTCTCTAAAAGAAACAAAAGGATTTGGTTTTGGAAATGAGTAAATTTAATAAATATTTTGAGGTACAGTATTTTTGAGGGGTTCCCAATTCAAGTTGGGTTATAAGGAGATTATATTTGTACCTGCGTTCATTTATTTATTAATCTGTTAGCAGGATCACTTCCAAACTTCTTGCCGGATTTTCACCAAATTTCAACAATGGATAGGTATTATGCTCCGGAAGAGCTCAATCAATTTCCAACGTAACCTGAATGAATATCGCTATTTTGGTTATTATTGTTGTTATTTTTCAATAGATTCATTCACGGATATCATTTGATAAAAAGGAAAACTTAGGTTCGTATATTTGATTAAAATGTTGACCATCTTCATTGGCCCAGGTTTGAATTCTGTGATTGCTCTTTCTACTTTCTTTAAATAAATTTAAAAAATGTCTTCCATCTTTAGAATTTATGTTCGGATTTTTTTTCTTTATTTCCTTTTTCGCATTTTTCAAGTGCGGAGAAAAACAGGTATCCCAAGTATTTTGGGCATAGATTCAGTTCAGGGATCCTTGGATGGGTAATGAAATAGTGAGGAGACATTCCATCGGGAGGAAATCAGACCCAACCGGAATTTGGTGGCTGCCAGAATTTTATTGGGGTTTCACCGAGGAGCGTTTTCTAATATTTTGTTTGAATGTTTGTATGTGCGTCAAGTTAAGATATTTTTTTTAAAGAAGTGAAAGATTCACAGGATTTTTGACATTTATTAGTGGATTTCTAGTATGTCAAGTAAGAATTTATATTATAGTAACGTTACTGTTTTTCATAAATCGGCCATGTTATGTTCCTGGGTTTAATCCTGTAAAAAAAAATTCAAAATTCCTTCAGTATTACATGACGTCTAGCAGTGATTAAATTTCAACTTTTTATGTGAATTAAGATTTTATTCTTTTCTTTTGATTTCATCTTGAAATCCACTTGTGGATTGTTTGAAATATATCATAATTGACCATGGTTCACTAGCTTAGAGAAGAGTAGATGATTTTGATTGCAAATACAGAGCCTGAGTTTTATGTACAGCAGAAGCCGAATCTCCTCACGTTTCTCTTGATATCACCGTGGTGTATGTCACTGTATAGGTTCGAATCCTGGTTGGAGTAAGAGCACTTTGTACCCTCAAATCCTTTGGTTGGTTGATTGATTGATTGATTAGTTACTGTAATCATCGTTAATTAGTCGACTTTTAACTGGACTGGAATTTTAATGCTCTGAATGGCTGGAAGTGGCTCAGTGATTGGAAATTTTTAGCTTAAATCTCATAAATGGATTTAGTTAATCAGTGTTAGGGTCATCCGGTTCGTCAATTTTTTGTATTCTCATGCAGATAGGGATTCGCAGAAACTAGTATAGTGGTAGTGTTTTTGCCCAGCATTCGCATGGTGGCAGATCGGTCCCAGCCCGGGACCGTGTGTTTAAACTGTTCATTGGGGAGGCCACTGCTGTGGTTGGGCACCACAGTGAGGTGGGTTGCCTTGTTCGGCTGACGTTCTGGTGGGCATCTTTTCTGATAAAACTGGAACTGAACAAAACACCTTTAACCTTTATGGTACTTTGATTTTATTATTTCTGTTATGTTGGAATATGTTTAAACGTAGATCACCATATTAGGCGTTTAACCTTTTACATTTTATATTATTATTGACGTCAAAGAATTAACCACAATTGGAGTACATTTTAACCATATAGTAACGTCCATTATTTATAATGATAATAATGATAAAGATAATAATGTTAGAATGATAATCTCTTTTGTATACGACTTGAAATTTTGAACATTTTGAATGAAACAGGGCATTCGTTAAAGACGGGCAGGGTGGCGTGAGAAGGGAATAGTGTGTTTTTGTTTGTGTGAGAGAGAGAGAGAGAGAGAGAGAGAGAGGAGAGAGAGAGAGAGAGAGAGAGATCTGTTTAGGTTAGCATCAGAAGGGTGAAAGGAAATCGGCTTATCCCTCCTTGTGGTGAAAAGGGACTGAAATGAAATTATCCCTTTTTCGGGTAGTGTTGGGGAGGGGGTAGCGTGAGGAGTTGGAGACCGGTGCAAAATGCATCCTACCGTCTTGGTGATAATTTTTTTCCCCATCAAGAGATCACAGATCATGAAGAGGGCCTTCTACTTTGCTGGTGCGTGTGTAATAGGGGAATTAACTTGCACATATTTGAGTTTATTATGAAGAGGTCGATGTATATTTTTTCGTGGGATGGGTTAGTAATGACTTTACATTCTTGCACGCGCTTGACTGTGGATGCCATTTCGATCTGTGCTATATGTTATAATAACCCTTTTGCTTTTGATATACATTTTCTTATCACACAAACTAATATATCGCAGATTATGATTTTATTTTGTAAAACACTTTTTTTCATTTTCATATAACTGACAATATGAAATATAGTTTTAAGTTTAATGAAACCTTTTTCTTTTTCTTACCTGCCAAGATAATATTTACCATGATCAGATAATTTTTTCAACCTGTTTTATTTCGCCGCGAAATATGATAACGTGAAATATGTTATATGATTGAGAAAAAGTGTACAAGATAAAATAAAAGATGCTTGGATGGTATATGAAACCTTTAGGTATTTCACGGTGGAGCAAGTTATGATTTTAAGTGTAAAAAACTGAATCGCGCTCTTATCACTCAGGATATATAAGATGGAATAAGGTGTGCATGTAAAGTTATTTGCTGTGTAGATGAAGTTGGCTCACGGGAGAAGTTGTGTAAAGATCAAATTATTTTTTTTTTACGAGAGATATTTAAAGTAGTGGAATAGACTCTAGTTTTCTTTTAAAAAGGTTGGTTCGAACGCCTACAGTACAGCTCGGAAATCAAAACATTGCGTGATCAGAAAATAGCCTCCGTCTAAACTTCCTCCTTATCGGGTCTGTTGTAATTCTCATCTTTCAACTGATCCACTACAGAACAAAGGCCTCAGGCATGTCCTTCCACTTTTGTCTGTTTATGTTCTTCTTGTGCCAGTCCATATCCGCGAAGTTTCTTAGTTCGTCAATCCGTCGTCATCTCTTCCTTTCTTTGCTTCTTTTGCCATCTCTTGGGACCGTTCATTATTATTAATGGCCATCTATTATCTGTCTTTCTCCCATGTCCGATTCTTTTTCTTGTTGTTGTTGTTGGAATATCGTCTATTTTAGTGTCCTCTCGTATCCATGCTGCTGTTTATATGTGTATGTATATACGAATATATATATATATATATATATATATATATATATATATATATATATATGTATGTATATATATGTATGTATATATATATATATATATATATATATATATGTATATATATATATATATATATATATGTATGTATGTATGTATGTATATATATGTGTATATATATATGTATATATAATATATATATATATACATACATATATATATATATATATATATATATATATATATGGGAGAAAGATATCTATCTATATTCGAACTAAAGTATAGTCCATATTACAAGACGTTAAAGCTTTAATTTTTAACTCTCTCTCTCTCTCTCTCTCTCTCTCTCTCCTCTCTCTCTCTCTCTCTCTCTCTCTCTCTCTCTCTCTCTCTCTCTCTCTCTCTTCTGTGTGTGTGTGTGTGTGTGTAAAGTGAAAAATTGTTTCCTTTAAAGAGCAGCCGGCCCTTATTTTTTATATTATGTTTTATAAATTCGAACGTATGAATACACGAACGAATATAATTGTATAGAATGTCAATTAAGTCCTCTTCGTCTGTTATAAAAAGCTTTCTTGAATAAAAGAATTACATATGAACAAGATATCTTTAACATTGGGATCTACACCACACCACTTTGGGTAATTTGTAGCGTGTGATGACAATTAGGTTGTGAACGGTGTTTGGTCCACAAACAAATTGGTCACTTTCATTAGGGAAGGATTTTTCCGCACTCTCTTTACGTAATTGTTTGTAAGGATTCTGATATGCAAGGAAAACAATTACTGTACAATAAGAACACTCAAAGATTAGATTTGTATCATATAGTCACCAATATCCTCAGACCTGTCCCGGAATCGCCAATGGTCACCTGATCTAAGCGTAAAATAAGCGTCCAGTGGACATTTGGACATTCATGTCAGTAAACGTCAAAACCTGTGATCGAGAACGGAAGTCAATACTTTATTTGCCTTTAAATTTCATGTCTTTTCCTTTAAATATCTTTTGTCCTACTTTAAATTTCTTCTGTCTTTTCCTTTAAATGTCTTCTGTCTTTTACTTTGAATTTCTTCAATCTTTTGCTAAAAAATTCTTTTGTCTTTTCTTTTAAATTTCTTCTATTTTTTCCCTTAAACTTCCATGTCTTTTCCTTTGAATTTCTTCTGTCTTTTCCTTCAAATTTTTTTTCTCTTTTCCATCAAATTTTTTCTATCTTTTCCATTAGTTTTCTTTTGTCTTATCGTTTAAATTTCTTCTGTATTTTCCTTCAATTTTTTTGTATCCTTTCCATCAAATTTCTTTTGTCTTTTTGTTTGAATTTCTTCTGTCTTTCCATTCAAAATTGTTTATCATTTCCATTAAATTTCCCTTGCTTTTTCGTTCAAATGTCTTCTGTATGTTCCTTCAAATTTCTTCGTCCTTTCCTTTAAGTTTCTCCTATAATTTCCTTTAAATTTCCTCTGTGTCACACTACCCAAGAGAGATTAATTCAGCAAACTTTTAACTGGGTTCCAGAAGGCACTAGAAGAGTTAGAAAACCCAGGCCTACAGGGCTATGAAGACTGAAGTAGGAGATGATGAAAGAAGAAATATTGATTTAGAAGCTCAAGATAGAGACGACTGTTGAAATCTAACTGAGGCCTTTTGTGTCAATAAGCGTAAGAGATGATGATGATGATGATGATCACCGGAGCATTAGATTCTCTCCACTAGGAAACATTACGAAATAAAGGCGAAATGCTCCGATTCAACCGTAGTTCAATGGCAAACTTCAATCATACCCATCCAACACTGGTTCTCATTATTAGTGGTGTATTGCCGTGGTGATACATTTCAGGCATTCTATTTGGAAGGCCTTCGCGCTGAAGATATTGCGTGGAGTGATTGGCAAATTGAATTTCTGATTTTCAGTCCTTTACTTTAGTCACATTAATAGAAATCTAAGGAATTTCGGATTTTCAGTCATTTATTTCAGGCATATTAATAGAAATGCAAGAAATTTCTCATTTTTAGTCCTTCATTGTAGGCACATTAATAGAAATTCAAGAACTTTCTCATTTTCGGTCCTTTATTGTAGGAACAATAGAAATTCAAGAACTTGTGCAAATACAAAAGTAGGTTTTTAAATTTTGATTTGATCCTGTTAATTCTAAAATCGGTTTTTGATTTCTCAATGGTTGGTGTTTCCATTTATTGGATAAAGTTCCTCTGTAGACAACGGCAAATCGGTAGCATTATGGAGAATATTAGATTGTACTGAAGCTCCGCCTCTGGAAAGGAAAAGAATCAGGGACATACTCGTTGATATCAGAATGAAAGGAGGAGGAGGAGGCTCCTGTCTAAAGTTGCTGTGCTGATGCTGATGGAAGTACCAGATTGCAGCTTCCGCCCACGCAATTGGAGCAACTTTTGAGAGGAATACTGAACACTCCTCTATACACAAGGTTATTTGGAGCGACGAAATTCCGCTATATTATTGGATGGTTTTTCCTTTGAGATTAATTCTTAGTTCAGCGGTAAAAATTTTTCAGTAAGGTACATTTACATTGCATATACAGCCTGTATCTATATGCATAAATAAGGTACTTTTACAGTAGATATTGTACATTACTTTTAATACTGTACAATGTTTGGTGCCATATATATTATATTATGATTTGCATAGCCAAAAAAGGCATTCAATTTATCATACAAAACGAATGTATTACCGGTGACGGATGCAATAAAGGGAGGCAATAATACTCAACTTCTCCTTTCAAGTTGTTAAAATATTTGGTATATATTATTATACAAGTCTTTTGTATTTTCACAAAGGGAAAATGAATGGTTCGCCTGAGGTATTCCCATTAGCCTCTGGCTTTTTTTTTTTTTGGATTGAAAGGTGCGAGTGATAACATGAATATTATGGATTCTTTTTTTTTTTTTTTTTTTTTTTTGCTAGAAGAAAGATAATACACATTTTTACCAAGGATAGAAAATGACAGGTAAACTGATGATAGCTCTAAATAGAAAAACCGAAGCAAGAATAGAATATTGAAACTTATTATTCAAAAGAAAGAAACGATTAATCTGAGGGTCACTAATTTCAATAGTGATTGAAATAGCTCTTCTGAGAGAGAGAGAGAGAGAGAGAGAGAGAGAGAGAGAGAGAGAGAGAGAGAGAGAGAGAGAGAGAGAGCCTTCACATTACGGCGAAGGGGAAATGGTGAGGGAAATGACAGTAGTTTTGCGATAAAATTCGACAAAATTCTGTCGTTATTGTTAAAAAGTATTTTGAAAAACCCTTGCAATAAATTCTTCGAAACGTTTTAGTGAGATACAACAGCCAATAGGGTATATCACTTCTGAATTTTCTTCCGGAACATGAGGTCGCGAACCCGTAAATTTGGTGTTATTTGTTCGAGAATTTAAGAAAGATCTATGTACAGTATATATATATATATATATATATATATATATATATGTATGTATATATATATAATATATATATATATATGTATATATATAATATATATATATATATATATATATATATATATATATATATATATTTTCTTTTTCATGTCAGACCGGTAAATTTTCAGAGAAAGACGGGTTTTATACGACGGAAAAAGAAATAAAGAGGGAGACATTCTTTGTTCATCAGTATTTTAAAGTTATGCGTAAAGTTTTGTTTTGAATAATATATATATATATATATATATATATATATATATATATATATATATATATATATATATATATTTGTACACACTTACATTATTACTACTAGCTTAGCTACAACCCTAGTTGAAAAAAGAAAGATGATATAAGCCCGAGAGCTCCAACAGGGGAAAATAGCCCAGTGAGGATAGGAAACAAGGATATGAATAAACTATAAGGGTAGCAACGAACAATTAAAGCACAAATATTTTAAGAACAATAAAACTTAAAAAACTAGAGGAAGAGAAATTAGATCGAATAGTGTGTCGAGTTTACACTCAATCAAGAGAACTCTTAACTCAAGACATTGGGAGATCATGGCACAGAGGCTATGGCACTGCACAAGACTAGCGAACAGTGTTTTGATTTTTGGGTGTCCTTTTTCTAGAAGAGCTGCTTAACATAGCTAAAGAGTCTCTTCTACCCTTACCAAGAAGAAAGTAGCCACTGGACAATTACAATGCATTAGTTAAGCCTTTGAGTGAAGAAGAAATATTGGGTAATCTCAGTGTTGTCAGGTGTATAAGGTAAGGACGGAGGAGAATGTGGAAAGAATATGCCTTACTATTCGGTGTGTGTATGTGTAGGCAAAGGGAAAATGAGCATTAACCAGAGAGAGCGATACAATGGGGTACTGTCTGGCCAGTCAAAGTACCCAATAACACTCTTGCGGTAGTATCTCAACGGGTGGCTGGTGCCCTACCTAATCCATTACCTATTTTCGAGAAGTTGCATTTCGTATACTTTCTCTCTCTCTCTCTCTCTCTCTCTCTCTCTCTCTCTCTCTCTCTCTCTCTCTCTCTCTCTCTCTCGTAATTTTATATGCTTCGTCACCTGGCAAAATTTTTTAAAACTTTTTTGAAACGATATTTTCCGTGCAATAAACATTTTGCAATTCTTTATCATTACGTTATGAATCTCCTTATTTTGATTTATTTTTGTTTACAAATTGACAATCAAAACAATTAATTATTGATTGACCACAACAGCGTATTTGATAAAAACTTCTAATCGTTTATAATCTTAAAGGAATACAGTAATTTACTTTAAAAGGTTTTTTCCCTTATTAGAAATGATAACGAAATAGAAAATATCATCGGTTTTCCGCTGTGATTCTCGCTAAATTTACCGTCCATCGAATGCATTCTGGTTATCCTTTGAACGTAAGTGCTGATGTTGTATCTTGCAGTTCTCAAATAGAGTTTGCTTCAGACTTTGGAAGACCAGCTGACTATGCAGTTGAGGACTTTGATATCCTTCTTTCCGAAGGATTGAGTTTCAGATGCTGAGTAAACTTCGAGATTGATTTGTTTACGTCATTGTTCTTCTCGTTGATGAAGATGATGAAATAGAGAAATTTTCTTGTTCCTTTTGATTTGATGCGTTTGATGTATGATCGTGTGTCTTAATTGGGAAAAATCAACCTTTATAATTTTATTGCTTCGGGCCAAAACGATTTATGTTATTCATTATATAATTTTTATTATCGTATAAGGTAATTTTGATTACTGTATTTAGAGGTGATTCAAACATATTCTTGAGTATTTCTAAAGAAATGTAGATCGATGTGCGAAACAATAATATCAATGCGATGAATAGCTTTCTATTGAGAAGATTTTATTTTCACCGTTATTTTAACACCATTGAAAAGTCGCGATCCCCCTTAAGGAATACCAATTTCGCCGTAACATTTTCCTGCTTTTACCTAAGATTAGTCGTTAATGACCCGAAAGGGATGGCAGGACCCTCGCTCTCAAATTTAATTACCATAAATTAATGGAACGAGACGTAAATTTCATTGACATTGTTCAAGAATTTTAAAATTCATTGTTGTTAATTGATCAAGCTCAAATGGAATCTTGTAGAGATCACATATAATCGGTAGGTCAAAAGAAAAGAGAATCGGCTGTTAGTAAGTTTGGAGTAGACACAAGAAGTGATAGACGAGACATACATTTAGGATCTGCGGAAAGAAATAATCTAAGAAGCATGAACACTTTCTTTATATAAAAAAGAATAGAGACAATGGACATGGAGAAACTCAAATTGAGAAACGAAAAACAAAATAGATTTAATATCAGTGAAAGAAAGTTGATTTAGTTAGAGTTGTAACAGCTGGTCTGTTTTACCTTCGTATAATTGTTCGTAATAAGATAGTCATTATCAAAATTGATGTTGAAGGATTTCGACAGTAAAGTGTGAAAATATTGTTAATATTTAGACTGAGAATGATATAGTGTAGATTCATGTGTGTGGTAGATAAGAGCAGCAAGATTATTTACAATGATTCACTTATTGCTAAGGATTTACTTTAAGCAAATGAGGTCCAATAGGATCAAAGGTGAATGAAAGGGAGAAATTGTTGCTTTAAATGAATGGGAGCGATCATTTACGATGGTGCTGTCATCAATGAGGTTGTGTTGTTAATTAGTTATATTAATTCTGTTTAAAGAGTTTTTTTTTGTGGCTTTTGTTTAAATGACCCTTTTGAAACCATGATATCCTCAGAAAATTATATGCGGGGATATGTAATTAAAAAGCAGTGGACAACCTTGTTTATAACATATCCGCGCATATGATATTCTGAGGATATCAAAATTTCCAAAGAACATTTAAACAAAATCCACAAGGTAACGAAACTACCATTTAAACAGAATTAATATAATTAATTTCAAGGGTTTTTCATTTTATCACCGATATTAATTCTGTTTAAATGGCAGTTCCATTGCTTTTGTGGTTTTGGTTCAAATGGCATTTTGAAATTTTGATATTCTCAGAATATTGTATCTGAAGATGAAATGTTACACAAAAGGTTATCCATTGTTTTTTTTTTTTCAAAGAAATAAAGAGGATTCCTTTGACTTCTTTGATAAAGATTAAAGGCTAGAAAAATCCCATTTGGCGAGGAGATGAAATAGTAGTGGAGTACAAAGGCCCAAAGGAACGTCTTGTACTACGTGTCTAGAATCCTTTTTAGAAGAAATTGTATCGTTGGACGAACTGGGGAATGGAATGACACAGATGATCTCTCTCTCTCTCTCTCTCTCTCTCTCTCTCTCTCTCTCTCTCTCTCTCTCTTTCTCTCTCTCTCTCTCTACAGCTGACAGCATGTTATGACGGACGGGGTTGAGTGACCCTTACTAATTGTTACCAAAGGAAAAAAAGATAGAGGATCCGAATTTAGTGAAAGAGAATGTGAAAGTGGTCACGTGACAACAGATGGTTAGAGTAGTCACATGTGAACGTGAGTGGCATAATAAGGTTACTTGGAAATTATTTTCTTATTTCGTAAAAGGAATTGCTTTTAAATTATGATAACTTGGAAATACTTTTTTTATTCTTTCAAGGGAATTTCTTTTAGATTACGGTTACGTATAAGTAATTTTCGTCGTTTTTTTTTTCAAAGAAATTGCTTTTGAATTATGGCTTTATAAAGATAATTTTCTCATTTTCTTTTTTTTTTTTGGTTGGGTTGGGTGTTATTAAAAGAGTTCCTTTTAAATGATAAACGGTACCGATGAAGTCTTTCACTGTTTTGTTTCATCGATTTCATATGACTCTTGGCAAGTTTTACGTTTATGATCCTTTTATACCTGACACGAAATGAACAATGGCAATCAAACATGTTTAGAACATTAACAGCATTGAAATAAATCTTCCTTATGTAAATTATAGAATAGTGTGCCCGATTGTACCCTCAAGCAAGAGAACTCTATCCCAAGACAGTGGAAGGCCATGGCACAGAGGTTATGGCACTAACTAAAGACTAGAGAACAATGCTTTCATTTTGGAGTGTCCTTCTCCTAGAAGAAGTGCTTACCATAGCTAAAGAGTCTCTTCTACCCTTACCAAGAGGAAAGTAGCAACTGAACAGTTACAGTGCAGTAGTTAACCCATTTGAACAAAGAGGAATTGCTTGGTAAGCTCAGTGTTGAAAGGTGTATAAGGAGAGATGAGAATGTGGAAAGACTAGACCTGACTAACCGTTAAATGTGTAGCCAAAGGAAAGATTAGCCCTAACAATAGCGAGGGATCCAATATATTAGTGTCTAGCTAGTTAAAGAACCCAATAACTCTAGCGGTAGTGTAAGAAATCAACACGGATAATTGACAGATTTTTTAAACCCTTATTCTTCAACATGGTTAAACAATTGAAACAATGAAGGAATAGATATAAAAGTAATGATGATGATTTGTTGTGAAAAGGATGTAGGCTACTTGCACGAATTAACTATGAAACTGTTAAGAACATTGTTGTTAACACAAGCAGTTTTGAGAATTAAGCTATTTTTGTAACATTTAGTTTTATAACCTACAGGCCAAATATTTACTTTTCATAAGATCATGGTATATATATATATATATATATATATATATATATATATATATATGTATATGTATGTATGTATATATATATATATATATATATATATATATATATATATATATATATATGTGTGTGTGTGTGTGTGTAGACACATACACTAACTTTGTCTTTTTTCCTCTTGTGAGAGGATGGTTTTGAATATTACAATATCCTTTTTTTATAACATAATTTTTTAAAGAATGATTTAACAGTCATAAATATATTACGCGGACTGAATTTATAAGGAGTTGTTTGCAAGATGTTGGTTATACGTCAAAAGGTCGTTGGAAAAGAGGTGAAATTGTCAACAGGGTAACTTTCCATCTCATGATAAGGCTTAATGGTGCAGTGCATCAGAGTAATTTTGTCATTGACAAATCCCCAGCAATTGCATAATTAGCAATGGCATTTGGCTTTTTCATCTGCGCGGAAATTGTATAAATTGCAAACTAAATATAACCCTTTAGATGAAGTATCTGATCCAGCCATTTTCTGTGTAACGGATTGGATATAGCTTCTGGGGGATGTAATTATCGAGTTTAATGGAGTTACGTTTAAAATTTGGATGTTGTGCGAATTTGAAGTATTATGTGCAGTTATATACAGTTGAAGCCAGCAGTTTCCTAATTCAAAATTGCTGCCAATAACGATTCGATTTATAGTTGAATGGTGAGGTAATGAAAATTGGTTAAATGGAAAGGTGATGGCAAGTTGGTTAATGGAGAGGTAATGGAAAATGGTTGAATGGAGAGGTGATGAAAATTGGTTGAATGAAGGGTTAATGGAAATTGGTTGAATGGAGAGGTGATGAAAATAGGTTAAATGAAGGGAGATCGGTACGAACCAATATACCTTTAAATAAGAAACCAATTTCAGCTATTTATGACCACACATTTAAATCTGGTCATGCCAATTCTAAGGAAAATTTCAAAATTACAGACAGACATAGTAGCGTCAGCCAACTGAGAATCTTGGAGTCTTTATACATTTTTAAGACAATACCCAGCTTCAGTTGCCGGTGACCCATTGATCCGTCTGGTCAGTGGGTTGCTGTTCTGGATGGGTGGTCATCGTCTCTTGCTGGTGACTAAGTATATCAGTTATTGAGTCTTTTATATAGTTATATAGTTAAATGTGTAACAAGTCTTTTATATGATTTTATGTCCCTTGATTGGTTTGATTTTAGAGCTATTTGGGCAGTTCTTGGAAGTATATCTTCCTAACTATGTAGTTATGATGATTTTTATTAATTTTATTAATTTATTAATTTTACGTTATGATAATGGCAGATAGGCTTAGGAGGACATAAGTTATGTCGAAAGTTACCAAATAAAGAAGATGATAGCAGCATTGACCATTTTCTTTCTCTCTGTATATATATATATATATATATATATATATATATATATATATATATATATATATATACATACATACATACACACACACACACACACACACACACACACACACTACTGTACACAACCCTTCTAAATATTTAAATAGATATGCACACGAGCACACACATTCACCCCTCCCCACCCCTCCCTTTGCCTAACTATAACACGTTATTTTGGGTAATTTGTGGGAGATTGTTCTTGTCCGAGTGGAACTTTTCTTGAACCTCTCAGGAGAGATCATGATCCATTGCTCATGAGGTTTGCTGACTTGTGTCAAGTTTCGAGATATCTCACAGGCAGGAGTTCACGTCTCGCTGTGATGCGAATAGTCATCTTTCTTGTTCCAGGATATGAATAACCAAATTCTAAGGTGTCTCGTGTGAAGGTAGCTGTAATTGGAGTTCTATTTTATTTATAGGTAATATTTCGATTTTCTCTGGAAATATACGTCAACAGTATTTTATTATTATTATTATTATTATTATTATTGTTATTATTATTATTATCATTATTATTATTTGCTAAAATAAAATCCTAGTAGCAAAAGCAGGGTGTTATAAACCCAAGGACCCTTACAGCAAAAATAGCCCAGTGAGGAAAGGAAATAAGGAAGCATATAGAATAGTGTGCCGGAGTGTACCCTCAACCAAGAGAGCTCTAACCCAAGAAAATGATCGACCATGGTACAGAGGCTATGGCACTAACCAAGACCTGAGAATAATGGTTTAATTTTGAAGTGTTTTATTTCTAGAAGAGGTGCATACCGTAACTAAAGAGAGACTTCTAACCTTACTAAGTGTAAAGTAACTACTGAACAATTACGATGCAGCCGATAACCCTTCCAGCAAAGAAGAAATGTATGGTAAACTCAGTGTTGTTAGGTGTATGAGGACACAGGAGAATGAAGAAAGAATAAGTCAGATTATTCGGTGTCTGTGACGGCAAAGGAAAAATGAGCCGTAACCAGAGGGGGGATCCAATATAGTGTGTCTGGCTAGATAAAAGACCTAATGACTCTATAGCGTCAGTATCTCAATGAATGGATGATTTTAAACCAAAACTCTCCACATAGCAAACGAACGATGCATTGTCTCTGTACATATTTATAGCTGTAGTAACTAGCAAAGTCGGGGTGGCCTCCGCACTCCAGCAGGAGCGGGGTAGTGACTCTCCGCACCAGCAAGAGCGGGGAGCCCCTCCTGGCGCCAGCAAGAGTTGGGGAGCCCGTCCCTGCGCCAGAGAGAGCGGGGACCCCCTCCCCCCACCAGCGAGAGCGGGGAGCTCCTCCCCCCACCAGCGAGAGCGGGGAGCCCCTCCCCGAGCCAGCGAGAGCGGGGGATCCCCTCCCCGCACCAGCAAGAGCCTGGGAGCCCCTCCCCGCGCCAGCGAGAGCGGGGCAGCCCCTCCCCGCGCCAGCGAGAGCGGGGGACCCTCTCCCCGCGCCAGCGAGAGCGGGGAGCCCCTCCCTGCGCCAGCGAGAGCGGAGAGCCCCCTCCCCCTCCAGTGGGAAGGGGAGAGCTCCGCTGGCCGAACACTAAAGAGTTCCTTTGTCAGGCTTAGTTTTAGTAAAATGCTCATGAAGTCTTTTCGAAAGCAAAAAGTCTTCAGGATATGAAATAGTTCCTGGCAGAGCTCCAAAAGGTCCTTAGACTCTCTGTGAGAAGAAATATGGAATAACGTACATTTCCATGTCGGCTTCAAATTTTTCTGTCTCCGAGCAGAAATTCTAGAAAAGGAAAAATACATCGTGAAGAAGGGAGCAGTGACAAGTGGAACCTGGAAGGTAGTCTGGAAAAGGAAAAAAAGAAAAATGTTGAAGACTAAAAGTTGATTTATTTGAAAGGATTCCACCAGAAAATACAGGAAGAGGGAGACAGAAATGAGAACGGGAGAGAAGATTGAAAGAATCCGAAAAGAACTAATGATAAGTCGTTGATCAGTTTAGGAGAGGGTGAATTTCAAATAAGAAATCAAGTCCATTATGTTGATTAACCAAAAAAGAAGATTTTGCAGAATAAGGTGGAAGCTATGCAAAAGGCCGAAGAAGACTTCATAAGAGAATGCAGTTTCTAAAGCTGTAGAGATATTCTCAAAGTCTTCAGAGAAGAACTGCGTGTTTTCGACGCATACTCTCTCTCTCTCTCTCTCTCTCTCTCTCTCTCTCTCTCTCTCTCTCTCTCTTCTAATAGAATTCCTTAAAATGAGCAAAATAAACGAAAGAAAAGTGGAAATCTTTCAAGATTACAAATTCGTTTCAGCTTAAGAATCATTTTTTCCGCTGAAGAAATTTGGAAGATTTCACATCTTCAACACGAATCGAGGAGCAGTGTTTGGGATTGCTATAGTCTTCAAATGTTTCCGAATTGTCTTCACAAATATATAGAACATTTTAAATGAAGATGGATGCAACTAGTAGAGAATGAACGGATAATAAATGAAGACTTGGAAAAGAGCGTGAAAATTTGTCTACGATTCCTTCGTAGCTCTCGCTCGAGTTTGGTCTTCAGCTTTTATAATGGAGGCAAGGGGCGAATCCATCGCCACGTTTAGCAAAGAATTCACCTTACTTTATGGCGACTTCAGGGAAGAAGAATAAAAATATAAATGTATATGGTCATTTGATACACTTCTCTGGTATTATTTTGAGGATTTTCGGTTGGTTTATCCATTTATCTATATAATTTTTAAAGTAGATGATTTCAGCCCAAGATTGAGACGACTGGTGAAATCTAACCGAGGCCCTTTGCATCAGTAGGCGTAGATTATATATGTATATATATATTTATATATATATATATATATATATATATATATATATATATATATATATATATGTGTGTGTGTGTGTGTGTGTGTATGTGTGTCTGCGTGTGTGTATATATGTATATATACACATATAAATATATATATATATATATATATATATATGTGTGTGTGTGTGTGTGTGTGTGTGTTTGTGTGTATATGTATATTTAAATATTTAAATTTTCATTGAAGGCGATCGCTTTAGTCAATGTGTTTTCCAAGGTATGTAGACCTTGATGTATCCTAGAAGAATCCTCGTATCTCCTCAGCTTCTTTAGATTCTCAGGCGTACGTCTTGTGGTATGGAGAGGGACTCCCTAATATTACGTCCTCCTGGTAGGACGCACTTTTAAAAAAATATATATATATATATATATATATATATATATATATATAAATATATATATAAATATATATTTGTTCCAACACGAATACTTACCTCGAATTACTTCCTCGGAGGGTCCTGGACCTCTCTCAATCTCGACCAAGATTTCCCGCGCTACCCCCCCTATCTCGCTCCCGATAGTTCCTACCCCCGCCGCCAGGATAATTCCTGCGGCCCGGATTAGGGCAGGTCACTGCTTTTCCCGGGTCAGGATCTCATTAAGTCCTTGGTCGTGAGATGCGAAACATCTCACTCTCTCGCTTAAACTCTCGATCCTTTGGCGCGTTGTGATCCCACGTGTTCCCAGTGTACGGACTTGTGTTTTTTCTGCGATAGTGCGTTTTCGCAAAGTGTTCTCAGTCCGTTCCCCTTGAGTTTATCCAGGGTTTCTGTAACTCGTTAGTGTTGACCTTCGTGTGCGAATGATGGAGAACGTGCGTCGTTGTCCTGGTCCTAGAGCAGGAAAGTCGTGTGGGGCTTTCCTCTCTAAACCAGAAGTGGACCCGCATTCCCTTTGTTCCACGTGCAGGGGTAAAGTTTGTTCCTCCTCGGACACGTGTCCCGAGTGCGTGAGTTGGGACGGCATTCAGTGGGTACGATATAGTACAAAGAAAAAGAAGTCGTCGAAGCGTTCCCCCAAGAAAGTGAGTGGCGTGTCCTCCTTACAGTCGGTCAGTGATCGGTCCGACGAAGCCTCGGCCTCTCCGTCTCCTTCGCAGAGGAGTGGCCAACAATCCCCCAGTGTGATTGTTAGCCATAGTGTTCTCCCAGGTGAACCCAGTGTGAGGGAGGAACCAAGGGCTGGCCCCTCGGGAGAGAACGGAAGGGCCGCGAGTGTTTCGGGCGAATCGGGCCACGTGGCAGGGGATCACGCTTCCTCAGAAGACCCGGTATGGGGCAGTGTGGCGATCTCAGACTCCCCCCCGCCCTCGTGGGCCGGTGCGTCGGGTTCCCCCCCTCCAGAAGAGAACCACGCGAGAATTCGTCGCCCGAGTAGCGATGCCTTCGGGTGGAAGTTACCGAAGACTCCAGGGAGGTCACTGCTAAGGATGGACGTATCCCTGGGTTCATGGCCTTCTAGCAGGGACAGAGTGGACTCGGTACCCTCGGTATCTACAGCAGTTCCCGAGGACTTTCTCCAGCACCCTGTCTCGGACGGTCGACGGCGGAGGGCCTCCCCTGCGCATCACTCGAGCAGTCGTTACGTGAGGAACGTGGCACCCTCGGACTCTTCGGAAGCAGACTCATATATATATATATATATATATATATATATATATATATATATATATATATATGTACACACGCACATATGTGTGTATGTATATACTGTATATATATATATATATATATATATATATACAATATATATATATATATATATATATATATATATATATATATATATATATATATATATATATATAAATGCTGCATTAATCATTTGGTGATACCCAGTTACAGTTTGGAGTATTGCCAGTAATAGACACAGATCCCCATACAGCAGGAATGAATTCATTCTCAAAGTGCATATGATGAGCAATAATTTAGAAAAAATGAAAATCTTGTAAATCTATAGCTTTGATTCTTTAATTTTTAGCACATTTTGAGGGTTGGTTTTGACAGTTTTCTCTGGTGTGGACTTTTGAATCTACTCTGCTTTTTCTTTGTCGGGTATCAGGAATAGATTTGGACAGATGAGTGACTGATTTCCAGGCATCATGTTTCCAGAATCCAAAACCCTGCATGTGAATTCCAACTGTGCTGTGAACTCATCCAGCTCCTTAAACATCAGACACCAGCTGATCAAAGTTATCCCAGTCCTCATGAAACGCTGTTGTGTTATGTTTGCTTCTTATTAACAAAGTGTTTAACAAAATATTAAATTACCTTATGTCTAAACTGTTGTTTTTAATTATAACATTTAAAGAAATGCTCCTGCATGATAATCTTTGTTGTCAGGATCATTGAGAAACTTGTTTTAAAAAACACAAAAGGAAAATACCTCTATAAGCCTTAGAGGTCATTATCGTTTTTTACTCACAAAAATGTTCTGTTTGTTTGAAGACCAAGTGTCTGGCAAGGTATATAGGAATATATGTATATATTTTTTCCCTATCACGCTGAACTCTCCCCGTCCCTCGGGTAGGGAGAGGGGGGGGGGGGGGGGTCAGCGTGAGTCTGCATATCTCTCTAAATATTTTGCTGTCAGTTTTGACAGGTCGTGTACACTAATTGCTATATAATTTTTTACTTGAATATTGCTCGTAAGGGGGTTAGGGCTGTCAGCACACATCTCACGGTTCACTGTAGGCATTACCTAAGGGTCTTAGCTGCGTCTCTTTGGCTCTAACTGCAATTTCATCTGGAATGAAAATGTAACAAATGCAAGTCTTCCAACACACACACACACCAGCGTTCGTTTACTATGCTTGGTTACATTTTGAAATTTGATGCCGTTAAAAGCTTCCAAATACGGCTGCTGAATACATTTACTGTAGAACCTCCATGAGAAATGTATTAATACAGTTCCATTTCCTAAACCATCGACGGTTTTATCAATGAAGGACATTGAAAAACAACATTATAGAGGCCAACTTTGTGGAGAGTTCATAAGACTGTTTATATATATTTTACATTTGCTGTCTTTCAGTAATATAAAAAAAGTAGTGTCATCTCCGAAATAACTATTAATCTGCTCCGGTTTGAGGTTTGCGTTTACATTTGAATGAACTATACTATTATAATTATATATATACACACACACACACACACACATATATATATATATATATATATATATATATATTCATATGTATATATATATATATAGATAGATAGATAGATAGATATATATAATAGCATAGTTCATTCAAAATTTAAATGCAAACCTCAAACCGAAACAGATTAATAGTTGTTTTGGAGATGACTACTTTTTTTCTTCCTCATGAGGCATTGAGAGATTGAGAGTCTCTCTCTCTCTCTCTCTCTCTCTCTCTCTCTCTCTCTCTCTCTCTCTCTCTCTCTCTCTCTATATATATATATATATATATATATATATACATATATATATACATATATATATACAAACATACATACACACACACTTATTGGAACGGAGAAGCAGTCCCATATTGTTTAACCTGATCTTACCTTTATAGTGAAAACATTTCGTATGTAAATAAAGTTGATTGTTATAATATGCAAGTAATTGTAAAGGAAAAGTGAATTTTCTTTTCCTTTTTTGTCTTTGCTATAAATGAATAGTATTGTTTGTGTTCTATAGCTGAAACAGTAATAAAAAAAAAAGTATTATTAGTTACCTCCTTTTATCTCTCCTTTCGGCAGTTGATGTGAAAAAAGTGTCTTATAATAAAATCCATTTGTTTAAGCAAAGACTTTTTACACAAGCTTGTAACCAAATTTTATAGAAATATTTGGCCAAACTTATGTTGATGACCCCCTGTACCTCAGTTTTTTTTTATAATCATCTCCCTTTTATGATAAAGAATAAGTTTTTGCGTATAGATATATATAGATATATATATGTATATATGTGTGTATATATACATACTATATTTATATGTATGTATATATAATGTATGTATATGTATGTATGTATGTATGTATATATATATATATATATATATATATATATTTGTATGTTTGTATATATATATATATATATATATATATATATATGTAATATACATGTGTGTATATATATATATATATATGTGTGTGTGTGTGTGTGTATATATATATATGTATATATATATATATATATATATATATATATATATATATATATATATTCTGTCATGTTGAGCGCAACCACTCGGAAACGACAATCTCCCACAAATTGCCCAAACTACCGTTTCGTAGTTAGGCAAGGAAATGGTGTGGGAAGGGTTGAATCTGTGTATATGCATATCTATCTAAATATTTAGTCGTCATATTAAACGGGTCGCATACTTTAGTATGCAAGAAACCTCTTTTTCAGTTTATTCTCAAATTTCTATTTTACAGGAGTTTCAGTATTTTGTCTTTTAATCTTTTTAAAAAATCATAGAAGACGGAATGGTCTTAAGTCACCAATCATCCAGTAACAAAGAAAATAGGTAGCGCAATTTACGCCCCCCTCAATGTCAACTACGGATAAGTTAATTTAATTTTAACCTGATTTTTAATGTCTTTTTATCCTGATTTTTCAAATTGAATTTTAACCTTATTTTTTTTCTATAATTTTAACAGGATTTCTTTATTCATTCTAACCTGACTTTCTTTTTAACCTGGTATTCTAGATTTAATTATAAGCTGATTTTTTTCATTTTTTTTCATCGACCTTTTTTATGTTATTTACCTTTTTCATTTCACTTATGTTCTATTGCCGGATCATGTTGGGCCGGTGTGGCTAAAATCTGAGGTTAATCCTTGTACGTTTTATTCAACGTAGGTTTATATTGCACAAGAATACCGGTTTACGGAAAGTTCATGCATCAGAAAAGCCAAGGGCTCTAACAGGGAATAAAGCCGAATGAGGAAAGGTAATAAATAAACTTCTATAGAAGTAATGAATAATTAATTTAGAATATCTTAATTATTATTATTATTATTACTAGCTAAGCTCCAACACGGAAAATAGCCCAGTGAGAAAAGAAAACAAGGAAATAGATAATCTACAAGTGAAATAGTGATGAATCAAAATAATAAATGTTATGAATAGTAACAACATTAAAATTCTGTTGTAGAATTATAAATAGAGGCAATGCCCTTATATTCTTCATCAGTTCCAAAACAAAGCTAGGTAGCCAGAATAGGTCACCCAAATTCCACATATCATCTTGAAATCCAAAAGGGATTAATATTCAATATAAGCAATTGAAAGGATTACTCACCCTGGCAGCCTCTCCTCTCTCTCTCTCCCTCTCTCTCTCTCTCTCTCTCTCTCTCTCTCTCTCTCTCTCTCTCTCTCTCTCATCTTCGTTGTTAGGTCCTTTCTTTCTGTCAATGTTACGATCAGGCTTTGTTTGGTGAGGACCTGAGGATACCTTTCCCTCTGGCCTTTGCTTAATTTAATGTTTAGAATATTATAATTGACCTCTTCCTTAAGAAATATATGAATCCTTCAACAATTTTTTTTTTAATAACTGGCCTTCAACTACTAAAAAAGATATTAGAGTACCCAAAATAGTATCAGCATAAACTCACAATAGTTTTGCTTTTATGTAAATCTTTTAGATATCAATAATGGTCTTAAGTAAAGAAAGTAAAGGAAGTGCAGTAGAAAGATTGGTAGAGGACATAATTTATCATCATCATCTTCATTATTATTATTATCATTATCATTATTATTATTATTATTATTATTATTATTATTGTTATTATTATTATTATTATAATCTTTCTTGCTATTGTTGTTGTTGATATATTATATATAGAATTAATGGTACGTGATATATAAGGCATAAGTTACGTTCCATTGTAGATTAAGGCCTTATTTTAACCATACATGCTTGGGTTCGAACCTTACCTGGAAAGATAATGTTTAATCTTATTATTCCCGTTCGAATTAAATGCGTAATTGTAAGAAGATCATAAAACTTCATTATATCACGCAATAGAGATGTTTCCGGATTGAAATTTTAAAGGAAATTATAATAAGGATTAAGCCAATGTGAAATACGCTTGGTCCATTATAGTCATCCGGTTCGCATAGTACGAAACTTACCCATTTCATATTAGATCAAGTAAGTATTTTGGTTGGTGGAAATTTTTTTTTATATATATATATATATATATATATACATATATATATATATATATATATATATATATATATATATATATATATATATATACAGTATATATATACATATATATATATACAGTATATATATACATATATATATATATGTATGTATATATATATATATATATATATATATATATATATATATATATATATATATAAATGAAATTTGTCTTATGTACACAAATATTTCTGGCTTAAATAAAGCAACGTTTCTCATGAATAAGCAATTTCGTCAAACGATACTGGCTGAAGTGTAAGGAAGTAATTAAAGTGCCTGACAAATGCTCGCTAATCTGTTTGTTTGAGAATCGGAATAATATATCCCAACATTTGAGTCGATTTACTACTTTCTTGCATATTTTTCTGTCCAGGTTGCCCTCAGTTCATACCATTTTAATTTCTAGTCGTGCAATATACAGTACATGATAAATATCAAAATAATCTATAGCATGATCTACTTGGTAGTTAAATCGTGATTTATATATTATATATTTTATATATATATATATATATATATATATATATATATATATATATATATATATATATATATATGTATGTATATGTGTGTGTGTATATATATATATATATATATATATATATATATATATATATATATGTGTGTGTGTGTATATATATATATATATATATATATATATATATATATATATATATACATACAAACATAACACACATCCTCATCATCATCTCCTACGCCTATCAACGCAAAGGGCCTCGGTTAGATTTTGCCAGTCGTCTCTATCTAGAGCTTTTAATCAATAAATCTCCATTCATCATCTCTTACTTCTCGTTTCATAGTCTTCAGCAATGTGGGCCTGGGTCTTCCAACTCTTCTAGTGCTATGTGGGACCCAGTTGAAAGTTTGGTCAGCTCATCTCTCTTTGGGAGTTCGACTTCCATACCCAAACCATCTCCATCTACTCCTAACCATAATCTCATCCACAAATGGCACTCGAGTAATCTCTCTCATAGTTTCATTTCTTTTCTTGTCCTGCCATTTAACATCAAATATAATCATAACATCATCAGCCGTTGCTAGTCCACCGCAAGACAAAGGCCTCAGACGTGTCCTTCCATACACTTCTCTTAGTGGTTTAGTCTGTTTCCAAATTTTCTTAGGTTTAGTCTGTTTTCAAATTTTCTTAGCTCGTCAATCAATTGTCTTCTCTTCCTTTCCCTGCATCGTTTGCAGAAGCGGTTATTCTTCTTGTCCATCAATTATATGTCATTCTCATTACATGTCCATTTCTTTTTCTTGTATGTTAGAGTTTCGGCGTCAATGACCTTAGATGTCAGGACCCCAGAAAACCTCAAATGAATCGATCATTTTTTTTTTCCTGTCTTATAATGTATAGAATATTCTCTACTTTGGTTTCCTGCCAGGTTGTCATAACGTATTTCGTTATTTATCAGGCCTTTTTAAAGTATTTCGTTACCTATCAATCCTTAAAAACGTAGGTTGTTACCTATCAGTCCTTCATTAGACATTTCGTTTCCTATCAGTCCTCCATAAGGTATTTTGTTGCCTATCAGTTCTTCATAATGTATTTCGTTACTTATCTCGCTTTCATTACATATTTTGTTACCTATCAGTCCTTCATAACGTATTTCGTTAAATATCAGTCCTTCATAACAAATTTCGTTACTTATCAGTCCTTCATAACGTGTTTTGATACCTATCAGTCCTTCATAGCGTGTTGTTACCTATCAATCCTTAAATTTTTCGAGAAAGAACTTATTTGTTCCGGGATACTTTTCTCGTGATAGACCTTCCATATATCTCCTTTATTTCATAATGTATTTTGTTACTTATAAGTCCTTCATAAATTTTTCGAGGAAGGAGACTTTCCTCTTGATAGACTTTCCAGAAATCTCCTTCAAGTTCCAGACGCAGACTTGAAAGGTTCGTTTGTTTACTCTTTCATTATGGATAAAAGTTCTTGAGCTCTCTCATGCTCTGGGTGGATTGCTGGCTTTTGCAAACATGCTCTTCGAAAACAAATATTTTCTAATGAGATGTAATAGCTGTTTTTCATTGAAAACGTGAAGATTTTTTATTTCTATATTTTGTAAGCTTCTTGATAGCACAGCTTTGTTTTTCTACTATTGCAATATAAACACATTTAATTGTTATAATGTGGTCTAATCTTTTCTTTCTCTTGTATTGTATTATTAAACTAGATTTTTTTTTCTATCAACATGTTCCTATGATGTTAGTATAAGATTTATCCTTCTGATATGTCAATATCATGAATTTCCTAACAGTTAGCCAGACGATCTGTGATACATTTTAGATGATATCATTGCAGACTGAATAACAAGTAAAATCACGCTTATTGTTTAGAGACCCACGCATTATTTATCAAGGTTTTATGCATCAAATGTTTTATTACTTTCATTTGAAATTACGCTCCGTTCTGGCCGATGTCAAATATTCGCGTCGAGAGGAAACAATAGGATACCACCAAGAGACCTTCTCGCGCTGCCACACGTAAGATCAAAGCTAACATCCTCGTCAGAATATGTATGACCTGAGGTTTAGTTATTCCGGAGGGGATGTTGAGCTGAACTTCAAGTGGAAAACTATTTCCTTGCATACGAAATAAGTCGTTTAGATTTTACAGAAACCCCCTCCGCTCTCTTGGTCACTGGACCTTGAAGGCTTCAAGGGGAGCGTGTATCCTTAAAACCTTAGACTGCCATCGGGCCGGGTCTGGATGGCTGGAAAAGGAGGTTCATGGTTTTCCTTTTCTCGTTTTCCGTGCGTCGGTCCCATTTTAAAATTGGCATGTCATGGTTACTGAGAGAGAGAGAGAGAGAGAGAGAGAGAGAGAGAGAGAGAGAGAGAGAGAGAGAGAGAGAGAGAGAGAGCCTAATTACACCAATTAGGTTCAATTCCTTGAGAACGTGTTATAAGTAGATTTAATTGTAACGATAATGTCAAGCCAAGAAACCTGGAGAAATTAGGATATTGTAAAACAATTTTGATAATGCAGATAATAATGATAACTTCAAAATAATGATGATATCAACCAACGTTTCTACTGGTCTTCAACATTCATATGCTGAAAGCATCTAACTCCTAAAAAAGCAAAGAGAGGGGGGTTGGGGGTTTGGACGCAATCTTATGAGGAAGAAAAACCTTTGATATTCCATTCATTTGATTCGTTGCTATAAAATTGTCATAACTTCATAACGTCTTAGAAACTTCTGGGAATCCTAGTCATGGATCCTAAAATTTGATGAGGAGGCTCATGGAATATTAATTAGATTTCGAGTTTGATGAGGAGCCTCATAGAATATTCATGAAATTTTGAGAATTAGTCGTGTGCCCGCTGCTTGCCGTCTTCATTATTAGGTAATTTAGCTTTCACGATGATTAGATTTTTCTCTGCTACCATTTGTTATTATTTTACTTGGAACGCAATGCGCCCGGTTTGTGTGCGGCCTCCCCCCCGCCCACAGTAGAATTTAGCCTAAATTTTCTAATTTGGTGGATTTTATTGATAATATTACCCGTATTACAATCGGCTTCACCTGCATTTTTGTAATTAAGGTTGATTTTCCTTTCCTTTTCGGTTTTACATCCAACTATTTCTCCATGTATGGAAATCAACTTTATCCGCATCTAGCAATCTAACATTTTATTAACTTCCACTTTTTATTCATATGTATATATGCAGTATATATATATATATATATATATATATATATATATATATATATATTTACAGATATGTATAAATATATATATATGTGTGCATGTGTATATATATATATATATATATATATATATATATATATATATATATATATATATATATAGTATCCTAGTAAAGCAGCGTGGAAAGCAGAAATTTTAGCCTAATAGTGATTATTATCAAATTTAGTATTGATATTTTCGATTCCATACGACGGAAAATATTGCCTTTTATTCTTTCCTGGATTTTTGAAATCATATACGTTTATTTCCATTGAAGAATTTTTAACTATTAATATATATAGGGTCAGGTATTTCAGTTTACTTCACAATACTGTATTTTATGTCTAGGGTTGTCTTTAGGAAGTCTTGAAAAAAACTATGATTCTAAAGGTTTAAAGGTCACTCATGAATGGCAGAGGCAGTGGACAGTGACAGTCCCCTAATAAGGCTTATGGCCTAGAGAATGACCATATATACATGTGATTAGCGCCCAATCCCCTATCTTCACCAAAGCTAGGACCAGGGAGGGCCAGGTAATGGCTGCTGATGACTAAACAGGTAGATTTATAGGCTCTCTCAAAACTCCCATTCCTAGTTCACTAGGATGATGAGGTTACAGACACTACATGAAAGTTACAAGCTTCAGGGGTCTCGAACCCCAATCCAGCACATTACTAGGCAGGTCGTTTCTAATGGGGTTTAAGTCTTGGAAAATATTGTTTTAAAGAACTAACATTTCAGCGTTGCGTTCATAAAGTTTTTCTTTTTCATATGATTCTATTCTAGGCAAAATTGAATTCAATAGATCAATGGGAATTCAGAGTTTTTGGTTACGCATTGTACTAAAATATTCATCCCCACGTCATTCACTAATCAATGATTGCGTAAAATGTTAAGGATTGATTTCAGGTGTTTTTTTTTTTTTTTTGTTTTTTTTTTTCAGAATGATGTAAAATGCCAAAGACCAGATCGATTTTTAATTGTCATGGAGAGATGATGGATTATTCATGGTAGTAGTTTGGCCAAGGCACCAGCCACCCGTCAAGATACTACCACTAGAGTTATTGGGTCCTTTTGCCGGGTCATATAGCATTACGTGGGATCCCTCTCTAGTTACGGCTTATTTTTCCTTTGCATACATATATACCGAATAGTCTGGTCTATTCTTTGCACACTCTACTCTTTCCTCATAAACCTGATATATAACACTAAGGTAACCGAAAAATTCTTCTTCGCTGAAGTGGTTAATTACTTTACTGTAATTGTACAGTGGCTACTTTCCACTTGGTAAGGGTAGAAGAGACTCTTTGGCTATAGTAAGCAGCTCGCCTAGGAGAAGGCCAATCCGAAATCAAACCATTGTTTTCTAGTTTTGGGTAGTGCCTTAGCCTCTGTGTCATGGTCTTCCACTGCATTGGGTTAGAGTTCTCTTGAGGGTACACTCAAGAAAAATATTCTATCAGTTTCCTTATTTCCTTTTTTCGCTGGACTATTTTCATTGTTAGAGCCCTTGGGCGTATAGCATCCTGCTTTTCCAACTAGGATTGTTGCTTATCTAATAATAATAATAATAATAATAATAATAATAATAATAATAATAATAATAATAATAATAATTTGATTTGGATCCGATTAGAGGGTTCTCATAACGTATATGGATTTAACAAAGCGCGTCCGTTACATGTTAAAGTATATTTTTTCTTTTATGGAGACGCTAATTAAACTACTCCTTTGAAGGTTAATATCAAGGTTTTGTAACAAAACTAGCAACAGAAATAAAACTGACTTTTTGTAAGTGAACTACTAGAAATTCAAAAGAAGTATCTTTCTACATATTTCTGTCTTGTTGAGTGCAAATGACACATGAAATCAAGCCTTAGGTTTCTGTAGAAATATTCCATCAAGAAAATCTACGAATGACAAAACCTGAGAGAGCCTATTAATCAACTCCTTTGCCCGGACTGAGTGCTTTAATAGGTGTGGAAGAGAAAGCATTCAAAATTCTGGTGGAAAGTCTCCCTTTTAAATTCTAAAGCTATTCCTTTCCACTGACTGTCTATCTGCTTCAATCATTGGTGAATGCGAAGAGCATGTCCAAACCATCTCCCTCTGCCCCTCACCATTTGGCACTCGAATAATCTCTTATAGTTTCATACAACTTAGATCTAGTTTTCTTTTTTGTAGAATACTAAGCTAAAATCATTCTTCATAATAACAAGGACATTCTTCCTTTTGAAATATATCTGGATAAAACATATAAGGAAAACTTTTGCGAAATATTCAAATCTTTTTGATGTGATTAAAGAATGAGTATAGTGTCAATCATGATATTTATTTCATTATATCTTAAGTTCATCATTGATAATCTATTTAACAATGATATTGCTTTTCATAAAGTCTTTTATTTTTATAAAGCAAAACGAAAATATCCCTGTTTTCCATATTTAACCCGAGAAATGCGGCAATGTCATTATACTACAGTCCCGTGGTGCGGCTATCTTGACAAAAATACAATGTTCCAGAATCTAACCCATAACTATACCAATGTTTTTGTAATAAGTTCGTGCATGTATCATCTAAATATTTTATCCTACATCTTGTTTGTTAATTTGTTATAAACCATCAAAGTTAATTTTAAAGCGCGAGGTGGAATCTTGCGTGATGGCCAATGGGTGACTCTGGATTGTCTTTCATGGGTAGGGGGATGGGTAGTATGTTGGGTATCTCCCACGGTATCACGGGACTGTTTGCGCCCGGTAGAGGTTAGCGATTTTTATTTACTTCATTCCGTATTATGTAATGAAGGTTTTAGGCTATTTTTAACAAATAGCCTTTACTATATATTGAAAAGTGTCGTGATAAAAAAAATACTTTATATTTTCAAATCCTATGATATAGAATTGTATCTATTCCTGAAATAATAATGATAATTTTAGTTGATGTAGTCACATTTACTATTTACAAACACTTTATTTGCTTCGCTTTTTTCCTTTATCTATTCATAAAGTGACTATTGTTACATTGCAATTATTTTAAATCTGTTCAATATAATATATCATATTTAGAGAGAATATATATTTTACTTACAATTTTGATAAACCAACTTAGAATATTTGAAGGAACAAATTGATTAAAAGTAATTCAATATCATAGTCTTTTATATATATATATATATATATATATATATATATATATATATATATATATATGTATATATATATATATATATATATATATATATATATATATATATATATATATATATATATATATATACATTAGTAGTAACCTAAAATGTCATAATATTTAAAGTACATAAAGCGAGCAATAATTATATCATATTGAAAACATAATAATTATTATTGGAATCTTGTATGGATAAACATAGTAACTAATAAACTCATGACCTGGCCTATGAGTTCAGACTAATGACAATAGGTTTTTATGACATTTTTAAGCATTTGTATATAGTAATGCGTATATCAAAAGCATCACCGCATATTAAAATATACAGTATTTACGGTATATACAAAATATATAGAAAATTTCTATTGTGGATATACATAATGAAAACAGGATATATATAAAAAATTCTTAAAAAGATTATTCTCTCTCTCTCTCTCTCTCTCTCTCTCTCTCTCTCTCTCTCTCTCTCTCTCTCTCTCTCTCTCTCTCTCAATATTTATTTTGGGTATGCCAGTGACGAAAGCAGTCGGTTGGACATGAAGGCACATTATATTACATTATAATAGTAACTCATACTCCTTGTAAACAACCCTCCAGTTACTTATAATAAAATTATACTTAGTGAACAAACACTAGCGGATATTCAAAACAAAAACATTCGGTATTGTTGTCGTTAATATAAAACTAGGCAACCGCCGTCCTGACGTAGAATTCGAGAGTTGCCACAGGTTTTATTTCCCTTCCTACACAATATATTACGATGTGATATCGTTGGTGTGTATGTGTATGTATAATGTTATATGTTTTTTTTTATCATTTATGTTTCTAATATGTTAATATAAAACCAGTTTTAACTGAAAATAATTACAATTCACCTTTTTTCCTTGCAAAAAAGTTAAAGTCCCTATATGGAAAAGTTTTATATTTTACATAATTATATAGGTAAAATAAATTTATAAACATTAAAATTTCTACCAGAAATAATATCTTATCACAAGAAAAATAATAAAAGTCGAATATGTTCATAAGGGAATTTGCAAGAAGAGATAGAAAATTGCGCTCTGAAGAGGCTTATAGCAGTCTCCCATACAGCCGCTCAAGAGGCTTGTAGCAGTTCTCGGGTTAATGAACCCATGGTAAATTTGGTATCAAAATTGTTCATCTCTTCGACTTTATCCGAATGAAAATCAAACAGACCTCAGCGGTGAGGATATATTTACTCAACATATTGTATTTGTTTTATGGACATTTTATTTTGATACTGATATTGAAAGGTAGATTTTAATCAAAGTTTTTGACGTCTGGCTAGGTTTGGATTATTATTTAGATAGATCAAATTATTAAAATCTGAAAGTTAGTTTAGAATTTTTACTCTAAAGGTATTTTGCCATTTTTATTGATTGATGAATGTCGATCTATCCAAAATTGTCTTGTATTTTAAATAATGACCAAAATTACATTGCTGTATTGTAATCTTGTAATTGACACATGTAACCTATTTTATATATTAGTTAATACCAAATGATAACTGTACTTGGCACCTAGAACTACTTAGTTAATATCAGGTAACTAGTGTAACCAAGCCGTCCAAAATAACATTTGAATATTCAGATAGATATGCACACACACACACACAGATTCAACCCTCCCCACCTCCTCCCCTCTTTCCTAACTACAATCCGGCAGTTTCAGCAATTTGCGGGAATTTTGGTTTCCAAGTTTACCTCTCTGGGTAACCCCCCTGTCACCAGGGTATGAATACTTCCTCTCCCCCCACCCAAGGTACGAGGGAGACCGAGTAGTCTTTCGTCTTGAAATACGGATGAGATTGGCAGGAAATATTATATATATATATACATGTGTATATATATATATATATATATATATATATATATATATATATATATATATATATATATATATATATACACCATACACGTTATTCTACATTATACAGAGGAGATTAGCGGCAAAAAGTTAATAGATTCCGTACACATGGCTGTTTTCTTTTATATTCGTGATGTTTCACAGATTGCTAACATTTTCTCTTTGATAGAACATTTGATTGTAGGAAGGATTTTTTTTCGGCCTGTGAAAGTTCCCTGTGCATATAAGAAGGGTAATATTTAGTCGAAACTCTCTCTCTCTCTCTCTCTCTCTCTCTCTCTCTCTCTCTCTCTCTCTCTCTCTCTCTCTCAGACTTCCAGCGGATGCAGTGAACAGTAACACGATAAACGAATTCAAGAATATGTTAGCGAAGATCATAAAAACTCGAAATAAACTAATTCTCTTTACCCAAGAGCAAATGGAGTCTCTGTGAATGGTCTAAACAGTCTTTGGGACATCCAAATTCCTTGTAACTCTCTTATTTATTACGTTCTTCAAATGAAACTCGACTCTATTTACATTAGAATGAGCAAATATGTCAAACAGTCTCCGCCTCACGTAAGCTCTTGAGAAAATATTCGTTAATAATTTATCTGGGGATCAAATGAAAGTAGTTCAGGAAAGGCCATATGCAGAAATTTCATAAAAGAAATAAACGTGATTTCAACGACTGGCTCTGCATGAAAGGCCCTTTTTTATATTTTCTACATCCATTTTTGGCAAACAACTGTTATGGATTCTGTTTACCTCTCCTTATTGGGAAAAATTTTTTTTAAGATGGAACTTTTAGCTTATTCTTGTTAGCATGATATACTAATCATATACCCCTTGATACAGTCATATTTATATGGTTGGGGCCATATATGGAGCATTGTCTTTTCAGGAAAGGTATTGTTTGTTGTCTAAATTTAGGTTCGCCAGTTGGAGGTTTTTCATTGGTCATATATCGTGGAAGGATGTATTTGTCGAAACCCACTAATTTGGCATAATTCAATAATGAAATAAGATAAAGTTAAAGTAAATTTAAGGGAATTGTAGTTTTAATTATGTGTTTGATGAAGATGAAAGACAGAATTTCCTCTTAATTTTCGTGTTCTTGGAATATAAATAAAATATTCCCAACTTTACTTCATTCCTCGAAAATTATAACTCTTCGAAAGACTTAAGTCTAAAGATTTTTTTTCATGAAGAAAATAGACAAGATTTTACCATCTATTGTGTCCTTCTTTCCTGCCTTCCATCATAGAAGGAAAGAAGTGTTTTTTTTTTTTTCTTCCAAACCGTTTTTGTACGTCTTAACAAAACTGAGGAGATATAAAGGTGGCCTTTTATGTCTCAGACCTTCTATAAGGTTAAATATCCAACTTTTATCATTTTCTGTTAATAGCAATAGTAAAGTTTTATGGAATAAATCTGTTACTTTATACATCTTGAATGGCTTCATTTTTCAACAATAATTTTTTCTCTCCGGTTTTCATGCTTTATTAATATATGTTTACCATGTTTCTGTTCAGAAAATAATAATTTCAAGACGAAACATTTTTTATAAACAGCAGAATTTTATATGGGAAACATAAGTATTTCTTTTCAATGTTAATAAAAGTTTACCCATTTAAAAGGAAGAAGTGAAGGAAATGCCAACAAAATCAACGATAAAATGAAGGCCAATAGGTTGATGAAAAGTTTAGAAATGGGGAGTGTTGGACATCCGAAAGTGCCATCGACTTTTTTTTTTTTTTTTTTTATCTTTTAAGTTGAAAATTTATTTTTTTATTTTTGTCTATATCTCTGTGGGCTGTATTTGTGTATGAAAGGTGACATGGACATTGATTAATAGTCCCGAATTTTTATGATAGAAAACTATTTATAATGGGAATTTTATAGAATAAAAAAATAGCTCCTTGTACATCTATTTAGATATAGCTTCCTTGTTAGTAACTCCTCCCGCTGAAGAAAAAGGGCTTCAACAAACATTCCTTCATCTCTGGCCTTGAGGGAGCAGTCTTTGTAGTCCAACAAATCTCGGTTTTCTCTGTCAAGGTTTTGGTAATAATGCATCATGTTGAATAAGATGGGCTTTCTTGAGATCTCGGGAAATCCTTTGCTCTGGTGAAGGAAAGAAGCACTCTATTCGTTGTTTGTATTTATTTGTATTTTTCCACAATCTTGTGGCTGGGGTTTTAAACGCTAGAATAAGGAATTTTATATTTCCTTTTACAGGAATCCAGCACAAGCATCAGTTATACGAATACAAGTAATACCTATAAGTGGTGGTGACAAGAGGGTAGAAATGCCAAGATCAAAGTTTATATATATATATATATATATATATATATATATATATATATATATATATATATATATATATATATATTAATAATAATAATAATAATAATATTAAGTAAACGTGCAAAGGTCAGGTCTAAGCAATATTGTAAAAGATTTCTGTTGACCTTTTAAGAGCATATGAAAAAGATTCTAAGAAGTGGCTGTTATGAGATTCGAGGAATCTGTTTAAATATCTCAAGCATTTACTTTCAGAGGGTATTGTTCTGGAATCCAAAATTCCTGCAAGTTCTTTGTACTTTATTTAGTTGGAATTTTAAGATCAAAATTAGATTGTGCATTAATGTGATCTCTCTCTCTCTCTCTCTCTCTCTCTCTCTCTCTCTCTCTCTCTCTCTCTCTCTCTCTCTCTCTCTCTCTCTCTCTCTCTCTGGAATATCGTGTTTTTCCTTTGCTTTCGTAGAATTCAAACATTTTGTTTGTAAGTACTACATTTTTACCAATACAATTTACTTTATTGAACTACATAAGATTCCTTCTTAGTTTAAACGTCTTAATTTTCATATTATGAAACAAATCCCTTTTATAAGAAGACCCTTGTATTCATGGAACAGTGAATCTCATTCCGTGGAACACAGATTCCCTTTCGCCCAACCAACCTCGGAAAGAGAAAGGATATTGATTTCTGGATTGAGAGGAACCGAAGATATATGGCAAAAGGGGGAGTCTGGTATATGGCGTTTTAGTTCGTGTGTTCACGTCCGTACCTTTTCTAATTTCAATTCAGGAGTATAGCTATCTTCTGAGATTTTACCTAGTCAGGTTCTTTCGGCCAGAGATAGGCTCTTGCAACAAAGCAGCCCATAATGGAATCGGAGGGTTCCGGGTTTTATAATATAATAGCTATCACAAAAACTTGTTGAGCGCTCTCGACCAAATCTGATTGCTGCATCGGTATCCTTTCTATTACTTTGGGTAATACTCTCAAAAGTTAATTTTATTTGGTATTTCTAGTTGTCATTTTAGTGGAGGCATTTAGTAGCAATCTCTCTCTCTCTCTCTCTCTCTCTCTCTCTCTCTCTCTCTCTCTCTCTCTCTCTCTCTCTGTATATATATATATATATATATATATATATATATATATATATATATATAATATATATATATATATATATATATACATACATACATATATACACATACACATACACACATACACATACACATACACGCACATGCACACCTTAACCTGTTGAAACGGTTTGTGTATCGCTGTGATCAACAGAGCTGTAGCCTATAAGTCAGAGTCACTATACTAGGTTGGCTTTTAAGCGAATCGCACCAGACGGAAATCTTCACCATCACTAATCCCTGGATAATGAATTGACATGTTTGAAGACTTTGTCCTGCAGTGGACTAGAAACGGCTGCATTAGTTGTGTGTGTATATATATATATATATATATATATATATATATATATATATATATATATATATATATATATATATATGTGTGTGTGTGTGTGTGTGTGTTTATTTATTTATTTATTTATTTATTTATCTATCTATCTATTTCTGAAACATCAGTTGCGACATTTCCAATAACCCTTTCCCTCACCTATTGATATTCCCTGATTAACGATACGTGATGTGTGTCGCTAAACACAATTCAGTTGGGTGAATACAATCAACTTGAAGAGATGATGATTTTTTGGACCTTTAACAAAAAAAATGTACGTATGATATCATATCTGATTATCTGTTAATATTTTATAAAGATTGTGTCGCTCATCTTACGACTGTGTTATTAATTCATTTGACTCTGTCCATTTTTAGTCTAGTTCGTTCCAAAAGTTTGTTGAGCTTTTCATGGCAAGTTCACGTGAATTTTCCTATTCCGTATATGTGATGGATTGGCATTATCTATGTGGAATGAATAAATACAATATAGGTTTATTTTTGAAGACCCCATTATTATTGTAAGTTATAGAATGAGTGATCCAGAGGAAATATAACCATCAAGAATTGGAATATATGCCAGATAAAGGAAGAAAAATATCGTATTGACGAAGACTTAGAAAGTGATAGATATGTCACAGATGGGATTATAAACATTGGTCATTTTTAAGAGTTTCACCATTTAAAGAATTTTCGGTCAATAGGATTACTTTAGTTGGGCGTTGTAAAAATCAGGTCATCAAAGACCATTGGTGTTTTAGTTTCCGAAGTTACTTTGGAACACAATTAGGAGTTGAATGAAAAAAGGCGAAAACTTCAATGGGAAATGTCCAGAGGGTTTCAGCTTCATGTCATGGAGTTTTTTTTATTATTTTTTATTTGGCTTCGCTCAGACAGACGTTTCACTAAATAGTTAGATTTTCTCCTTACTGTTGTATTTGTTAGGTGGTAACCAAATATTTTATTATATAGAGGGTGGTTTAAATAATATTCTTGTGTAAGTATAATTTAAAATTGTGTGTATATATGTGGGTGTATGTATGTTCTGCTCTATATAATGTTCTTATTATTTTACTTTTTATATAATGCTCCAGTTGGGTATATTCCTATGTTTTTGGTAAGGTTTGTTATTGTTTGATATTTGAGTCAAGACTTACGTTGATCTTGGAGTTGAACAACCTAGATTTAGATTCTCTCAATTCACAGGGCAAGCTTGCCTTTGTCCTAATATTGCTTTAGTTCATTACCCGCTTGATTTTTCTCTTTTAATAACCATTTATATCTTTATGAACGACACTTGATAAATATAGTGTCTGAAAAACAAAGAAATTAAATTCGTATGGTAGGGTGAGGCCTCTATACTTAGGTTATATCTATACAATATCCGCTAACAGCAATTGCAAATTTCTTGGATTTTTTAGAGTTCACTCGTCTTACCTTCACACAGGTTATAGTCTGGGTCGTAACTAAGTCAGTACAATGTATTCGCTAAGAGCTTCTTTCATTCGCGGAGACTGCTTTCGGCGCTGACTTCAGTCATTCAGGTGACCGTTCACATGATCATTTCCTGTTAAGAACTCGGTCGTAATGCTGCAGTTTTTAATGACCTTTTGTGGGCTAAGCTTCCAGCCTTTGCACTGAATCAAATATGTCATGAATTTCTCTCTCAGTATGAAATAACCTCTATCTCTCTGTTATTATTATTATTATTATTATTATTATTATTATTATTAAAGCTAGGCTACAACCCTAGTTGGAAAAGCAGGATGCCATAAGCCCAAGGGCTCCAACAAGGAAAAATAGCACATTTAAGAAAGGAAATAAACAAAATACAAGAGAAGTAGTCAACAGTATAAAATATTTTGATAAATGCAATATCTAAATAGATCTTTCGTCTACGAACTATAAAAACTTAAAAAAAGAAAGAGAAATAAAATAGAAAAGTGTGTCCTTTAGTAAGAGAACTCTACTCCAAGACAATGGAAGACTACGACACAGAGCCTGTGGCTCTACCCAACACTAGAGACCAATGGTTTGATATTGGAGTGCCCTCCCCTAGAAGAGCTGCTTACTATAGCTAAAGAGTCTCTAATGCCGTTATCAAGAGGAAAGTAGCCTCTGAACAATTATAGTACAGTAGTCTACCTCTTGACTGAAGAAGAATTGTTTGGTAATAACAGTGTTGTGAAGTGTATGAGGACAGAGAAGAGTATGGAAATAATAGACCAGACTATTCAGTATCTGTGTAGGTAAAGAAAAAAAAGGCCGTAACAAGAGAGATGGATCTATAGTACTGTGTGGGAAGTCAAAGGACTCAATAACACCATAGCGGTAGTAACTTAACGGGTGGTTGTTGCTGTTAAACATTATAACCCTCGTAGATAACCTTACACACACATGCGCACACGCACCCCCTCCACACACAGATATATATATATATATATATATATATATATATATATATATATATATATATATATATATATATATATATATATTGTACTCGAAGACATATATATATATCTTCGAGTACAATATATATATATATATATATATATATATATATATATATATATATATATATTGTACTCGAAGACATATATACCATCTTTGGCATAAAGGAACTTAACTAATCGAAATGCAATATAATCATCCGGATGTTTTAATGTTTGCAATTTATAATTTCCACGCATAACTTTGAACGATATGCCCCAATATTTGTTTTCTATTTGACTTCAGACGAAGGTGTTGTAATTCTCTCTAAATTTTTAGAAAATATGTCTTTATATGATATCATTTCAGACAATCTGAGATGTCAAGTCGTAAATATTTTTCTTCCAGCGTTGTCTTGTATAATGGTCTACGCTTGGGCAGGATATTGAAGATGTGGAACAAATTGATTGTGCGGCCTTAGGTTATGTGTCATGGAAGGTCCGTGACTTATCTCAAAGTAGATTTGGGCTGATTCACACACGGTTTATAATTACATGGTCGTGCTCTTCAGATCTAGAAATTGTTTGAACGAAAGAGTTTCATATATATATATATATATATATATATATATATATATATATATATATATATATATATATATAATTTATTTATTCATATATATATATGTGTGTATATATATATTTATAATTTATCTATTTAAATATACATATATATATATATATATATATATATATATATATATATATATATATATATATGTATATATATATAATTTATTTATATATACAATCATATATATTTATATATGCATATATATAATGTATATGTATATATACATATATATGTATATATATATAAATATATATATATATATATATATATATGTTTATATACACACACGCGCGCGTGCTCGCGCACACACATACAAGGGTGAGATGAATCCACCATGTTGTTCTTAAATCGGAAGTAATTTTGTTCAGAGATGAAGAAAATCGTTTGATTAAAAGCGAGAAAAATAAATCCAAATCGTCAAATAGAAAATATAATTATGCTCATGAAATTAGGATTTGTAACCTCTGCTACTCAAGTGATTACTTTGCCAATGTCTATTGTCCAATAAGTATGTCAACTCTAGAACGAATTATGGCATATGCCTCGTTTTAGTATTGCATGAACTGTATATATCAAGCACTTGAAGTCCTCAGTAAATTGCAACGGCTTAGATTTTATGGGAAATGTATCACTTAATTAAGAACGTTAGAAAGGTCCTTTAACAAAAATTTAGAAAAGATTTTTCATTAAATATGTAGTACATCGTCCTCCCCCCCCATCCCTCCGCTTTATCAAGCCTTAATTCGGCCAGACAAGTATTTTAGGACTTTTTTTCTGGTTAGAAGTATCATAATTTAGTACCTATCTATTTTACATATCTTAAAGTGCTAAATTTTATTATTTTTATTATTATTATTATTATTATTATTATTATTATTATTACCACCAGCTAAGCTACAATCCTAGTTAGAAAAGTAAGATGCTATAAAACTGAAGGCTTCAATAGGGAAAAATAGCCCAGTGAGGAAAGGAAACAATGAGCTAAACAAGGTACAGTAGAAGTAAAGAGCAATATATAGCATTTTAAGAACATATAACCTCATTTTCATCTGTGTACTCTTCTGATTTTTGCGAAAAAGGCATAACTATTTTTCCCTTTCATCCCACCAAGAGGGAAACGGAGTTATTTGATCCTAATCGAGTCAGCTAAATTCAATTTTGAAGGAAAGATAAAATTTACTTGTGTAAAAGGGCATTTCTTTGGATGGCCATCACAAAGGGAAGTAACCTCACAAAGCCATTGTAAAAAGGTGTTTCCGAGAAAATTTTGATTTTTTTAATTTAGCTATATGCTACATAGGAGCATTGGATAGTGTATAGTGTTTGGGGTTTTGTAGTAAAGGTATTCATTTTGCAATATAGTACAATGTTTTCTGGCTTTAATCCTGGGATTTTTACTGTTTGTTTTTTAATGAAAATATTACAAGGTAGACAGAGCTCGGCTAAATGGTATCAATAGATGATATTATTATTATTACTATTATTAGCTAAGCTACAACCCTAGTTGGAAAGCAGGATGCTATAAGCCTAAGGGCACCAATAATGGAAATAATGGAAGTAAACAGATAGAAGTGTGCCCGAGTGTACCACCAAGCAAGAAAAGTCTAACCCAAGACTGTAGAATACTATGGGGCAGAGGCTGTGGCACTACCCAAAACTAGAGAACAATGGTTTGGTTTTGGAGTAAAATTATTAGAATGTTAACATGAAAATCGACCCAATAAGGAAGTAGAGGAAGATTATTATTTGAATATAGAGAATTGAATGAGGTACGACAGAAAAAGGATTACGCTGTCAGTATTGTCACAAAAGTAAATTTCTTAAGTTGTCCACATAACGCTTTACATTACTTTCATTCTTCCCAGTTCAGCATCATTTTAATATATTTTCAACTACTTGACTGATTCCACTTTCAGTTCCTGGAAACCCCCCCCCCTCTCTCTCTCTCTCTCTCTCTCTCTCTCTCTCTCTCTCTCTCTCTCTCTCTCTCTCTCTCTCTTATAGAACACGTCATTGCTGCATGCACGTCCAGTTTGAAATTGACTTTAGAGTGTTTTTAAATATAATTTAACCTTTCTTTGCTTGATTTTTAAAAAAAAAAAGATGTTATAATAGGCTCGTCAGAAATTGTTTTTTCTCTATTGTACAACACCATATAGCTTGTATGTAATGTCTGGTACGCCCTCAATATTGAGATGTAATGATTCAAAAACAAACAATTGTCTCTTTACACTTTATTTGGCCTTATCTGTATAGTTAAATATTCGCAAATTTATTGATTTGTTTTATATATTTTAATCAAATGATCCGTTTTAAGTGTAATAGTTGTAAACCCATTATCGTATCGACAACTGTACTCTAACGCAATCAGAAATTTTAAGACATTGCCTTAATGAGTTAACCTTAACGGTTATTCAGAGCTACTTTCTATCAGAGAACATAATGCTCTTAGGGCTGTTGTGGCCTGTTGGAAACGTCAGTGCCTGGTGATCACCGGACAGGGGTTTGAAGCCCGCTTAAGCTTGATAGTTTTTGTTGTGTCTGCAACCTTGTCATCCTTGTGAGCTAAGGACTGAGGTTTGGGGAAGGCTGTAGGTTTATCTGCCGAGTCATCAGCAGCCATTGCCTGGCCCAAGTTGGGTGGAGAGGGGCTCGTGCCTGGCTTCATTAGTTTTGGTAATCATAGGCAAGTCTCCTTTCTTTGTATCAGACGTTAGGTTGAACATTTCTGTTGCACCTTCTTTCAGCTTCTTTGAACTTCAGAAGTCGACTCACATCAGCGTGAGAATTTATATTCTCTCTCTCTCTCTCTCTCTCTCTCTCTCTCTCTCTCTCTCCTCTCTCTCTCTCTCTCTCTCTCTCTCTCTCTCTCTCATATATACATATATATATATATATATATATATATATATATATATATATATATATATATATATATACACATACATATATTTACACACACACACGGAAGATAGAGACGAATAGGCCACGTTGTAAGTACTTGGGTCTGACCAAGGTCTATATATGGGTCTGACGCACTGCTAGCGAACATTCTGTACTGGAAGATAAATCGTCCTGGGTGGTATTCATTGAATCAAGTACTTTTTCTTTTTTCCATCTTTTCGTAAAGAATATATCTAATGAATTATAAGTTAAACAATCTTTTGAGTTCTT
>NC_090727.1:3287246-3289746 GCF_036898095.1 Palaemon carinicauda | reverse complement strand
TCGATAAAACCAGAATCATAGCCATGACCTTTGAAAACCCTTTTAAGATAACTTATTTCAAATTCAAGAAATTCGTGGTCACAAACTTTATATGCCCTTAAAAATAAGTTAGAAATAACCCCCAATTTTGTAGTTCTTGTATGGTTTGAAAATGCATGTATATAAGAATCTGAATGCGTTTCTTTCCTGTAAACCTTGAATTTAGGACAGCCAACTTCCGGACGGATTACCAGTGTGTCCAAGAAGGGTAATTCATTATTATTTTCTATTTCAACTTTAAATTTAATTGAAGGGTGGAGATTGTTTAAAGACACTAAAAAGTTATCAATATTAAGAGAACATGGAACAACAGCAAAAATATCATCTACATATCTCACCCATGTAATGTCAAAATCTAAAATGTCAGGTAAAAGTTCTGTTTCAAAAAATTCCATAAAAATATTTGCTAAAACAGGAGACAGAGGGGAACCCATGGGAAGACCATATATTTGAGAGAAAAACTGACCGTTACAAGTAAAATAAGACTCAGAAACACACAATTCTATCAACTTTATAAAAATATCATTAGGTACAGGTATACTTAAATCTAATGTATCAATTTTGTTACTCAGGTACTGAAGACATTGTTGTACTGGAACTTTGGTAAATAAGGATTCAACATCAAAACTGACTAACTTTTTGTTGTGAAGATCAATATTTCTAATTCTATCAACAAAATTACAAGTATCTTTTAAATGAGAATTTGATATGGTGCCAAGACATGGGGAAAGTAATTTTGCTATCCACTTAGATATATTGTAGGTTACACAATTACGGGTTGAAGTAATTGGCCTCATAGGTACTCCTTCCTTGTGAATCTTCGGTAATCCATACATGTGGGAAAGAGATGGTAAATAAGCCTTTAATTTCTTGCACAACTCGGGATAATCTTTCTGGAGGAGAGATTTTAACATCTTATTGTAAGTTGCCTGCCATCGTTTAAGTGGATCCGTTGTTAGTTTCTTGTATGTAGATTCGTCACTTAATAAAAAATTCATTTTTTCTGTATAAGTATTAACGTCTAGAACTACAATTTTATTACCTTTATCTGCTTTTGTGATAAGAATGTCTCTTCTTTTCTTCAGATCGTCAAGTGCTCCTAAAAGACTCTTTGGTAACTGTTTTTTAAATTGCAGATTACTTAGTATAGTGCCTAAAATAAAACCTTTAACAGTAGATGAATCTATATCCTTCCCCTTCAATTTTAGATTATTTTCAAACTTAGCAAAATCTACAAGAAAATCAAGAATGCAGTCAGTTGATGGTAGCAGAGAAAACGAGAGACCATATCCGAGAATACATTTCTGCTCTGTAGTCAATTGAAAATCTGACAGATTAACAATATTATCCTGTAAACTATATTTAAACCAAGGGCTGTTTTTAAAAATCATTTCGAACTTATGAGACAGTTTACCTTTCATCTTAAAACACTCACGTCTTGAAACTTCACGTGCATGATCAAGAAGACCATTTAATTGCTGGGGTCCAAAAGTTGTAAAACGTTCGGTTACTTCACAAAATTCACGAATTCTTCCCCTCAACTTCTGGAAAGCTTCTTCCTTCTCTAACTGGACATCAGCAATTCTCTCTTTTAATATTTCTTCGTGAACAATCGGAAAGGGATTATCGGTGGTTCCTTTATAAACAAAGGGTTTCATCGTCTTTGGGATCACACACTCATCATAACAAGTCTTCAGGAATGAAAGTTGCCCTTTTTTAACATGAGCTTTCACTAAACATTCTTTATAACGATTGTAGCTATTTCTAATCGCTGGATAGACGTAAAGGACCTCCATTCTTGAAGAAAATCACAGGAGACAGTAGGAGATATCCGTGGGCACTGAATACATTAAAATACACAATTTTCCGTGTATTTATGATAAATAAAATAACCCACAATGTATGAAAAATACTGATTGAAGCTGTTTTAATTCAGAATTCTAATAATTTTAATATATATCAAAGTAATTTTAAATTGGATCAGTTTTTAAATAATATTGTAAAAAACAATGTAACTATTGTTAAGGAATTGTTAAACGATGTAAACAAACCACCGTGAAATGCTGTTAATATTCGCTAAGACTGTAACGGGCTTTTTATCTCTTAAGAACCTTTTTGTAACTCTTTTTAAAAAATTTGTAACCATTTGTATTCTGAAGAGGAAGGGAGATGGTCCCTTCGAAAGCTAAATAAACTTCTATTTTTCATACATTGTGGGTTATTTTATTTATATATATATATATATATATATATATATATATATATATATATATATATATATATATATATATATATGTGTGTGTGTGTGTGTGTGTGTGTGTGTTTCGTTCTTAACGGTCACGCTCAGCTCTCCCCGTCTCTCTCGGGTAGGGGGAGAGGGAGTATTCATACCCTGGTGAAACGGGGTTACGTGTGTGGTTGTGTCCATTTCTATCTAAATATTTATCGGGTATCGTACACT
>NC_090727.1:3275461-3282961 GCF_036898095.1 Palaemon carinicauda | reverse complement strand
ATGAGAAAGATGATCAACAGCAGGTCAAATTCTAAATAAAGAGTTTTGAAAAGATAATCTTCCCTACGAAAACTAACCGAGGCCCTTTGCGTCGATAGGCGTATGAGACAATGATGATATAATTAGGAGCAATTCTCTCTCTCTCTCTCTCTCTCTCTCCTCTCCTCTCTCTCTCTCCTCTCTCTCTCTCTCTCTCTCTCTCTCTCTCTCTCTCTATATATATATATATATATATATATATATATATATATATATATATAGATATATATATATATATATTTATATATATATATATATATATATATATATATATATATATATATATATATATATATATATATATATATATATATATATATATATATATATATATACATACATACATACATACATACATACTATATATATATATATATATATATATATATATATATATATATATATATATATATATATATATACATATATATATATATTCCGGTCATGTTCAGCGGCAGTGCAAGATGCATAATCACTTAATCTCTCCCCGTTCCTCGGGTGGTGAGGAAAGGGAGTAGTCATACCCTGGTGATACTCCGAGAGGAATGGGGGAGGGGTGGGAAGGGTTGAATTTGAGTGTGCATATCTTAATATATAGCCACCATTGTTGACGGGTCAGGTATACAAGTTATGAAATAGAAAAAAAAAAAAAAAAAAACACTACTTCTGGTTACTCAACAAACACGATCGAAAGTAAATCTCTTTGTAAAAGCCATCTGCCGTGCCGTTGAAATGGATTAGTATAAATGTACGACAGTCAGACGGTAAATTGATTGCCAGTGAACCCTTAAGGAAATCTTGACAGCATCAAATTGTGTTTCGAACTGACTTATTCCGAAAGAGACTGAAATGGAAGGTGAAATGTCTCCCCTTTCCTTTTGTTCTCATTCAAAGCATTCTGCAATCGAGTTTCTACAAGAAATAAGTCCGACGCCTCCCTCACTCTACTCTGCAGTAGCAAAATACTGCTGAACTTCTTAATGAATATGGAAATGAGCCAAATAGAGTTCGAGAGTCAAATAGGGTTCAGTAACTATGAGATGTATATTATAGAAGTGTAATCGATCCGTTAATATTGACGACTGAATATCTACATAGATAAGCACACTCACGCACCCCTCTCTCACCAGGGTACGACCAGTCCCTTTCTCCCATTCCCATCATCTACGCCTATTGTTGCAAAGGGCCTCGGTGAAATTTCGCCAGTCGTCTCTATCTTGAGTTTTTAAAACAATACTTCTCCATTCATCATCACCTACTTCACGCTTCATAGTCCTCAGCCATGTAGCCCTGGATCTTCCAACTATTCGAGTGCCTTGTGAAGCCCAGATAAAAGTTTGGTTAACTAATCTCTCTTGGGGAGTGCCACTTAATTCCCCATATCCTTTTAAGCACTTTGTTCTCAAAACTACAAAATCTGTTGGATATTGATTCATTGTCATACCACAACTTTCTATCTATTATATAAGGGAGATCAGAAAATATTAAATCTCCTTATACATTCTTGCGAGAAACCTTTGCCTAACCATTTATGCTTTAGAAATACCTTCAAATTTGAAATTTACTGTACATGACCTTAAATATAATTGACCAAAACAAATAATAGACAACTGACTATAAATGACACTTGCATTCTTTAAACAGAAACAACATATTCTACAAACTTACCAACATATCTTTTATCATGTATAATCTCCGATAACCCTGTGGAGCAGATAATTAATTACCTTCTTCATTAAGTGGCTCTGAGGAAACTATTCCCCAAGTCCCCAAGGCGGGGACACTCGACCAACAAATGCCCCAACACCAAAGGACAATAATAGTCTTCGCACAATGGTTGGGCTACCAAACTATTCAACATACTTGGACAAACTTCACAGGCCAATCTTCAAACGATGTAAGGCAGTCTCCCTTGTACTTGATATATTATAACGGGTTGATTCGGTAGTTCCCAGCATATTCTGGTTGTGGTGGCCAATTGGAAACGTCCCTGCTTGGTCATCTACCGGACTGGGGTTCGAGACTTGCTCAAGCTCGATAGTTACTTGTAGTGTCTAAAACCTTAAGGATGGAGGTTTTGGAGAGCTTACCGGTCTACCTGATGAGTCATCAGCAGCCATTGCCTACCCTTCCCTGGTCCTACCTTGGGTTGAGGGTTTGAGCGCTGATCTTATGCATGTATGATCCACGCCCAAGGGCCCCTCCATCAAACTAGAACCGAAGGGGCCAGGTGACTCAGCATATAGAGCTATAGGCTACCCCAAATAAAACCTTCTTAGCTCACAATGATGGAGAGAATGCAAAACGCCTATGGGTTATTTCTCTAGCATATCTAACTTTTGCATTTATATTTCAAGATTTCCCTTTTGAAAAAAAAAAAAAAAAAAAAAAAAAAAAAAAAAAAAAAAAAAAAAAAACTCTTTTTACGAAAGATCATAACTATAACGCAAATCATTGAGAAATTTTCACAATGCTGCTGCTATTCCAAAATTACATATTACTAAACTACGAGCATAAGCTTTGTAAAACTAATGACTCAAGTAACTGGAAAATCAGTCAAGAAAAAAAGTTGATAATGGGGCGGTAGGCTGCGAATGTTTTTGTCAAAACCTACGATCACATGGCGTACGGTCCGTTATCTCCTGATGCGAATACGTACCATGGCGATTAATGGCGACGTTTATCGTTATTACATCGTAATTGAATCGCAATGAGTTAATTCATTACCACTACGACAGCCGCGGACTTGATAGCATCCGTGTGTTACTCGGGCATAATAGATCCCGTACAAGGGCATCGCTTCAGGCTATTTATAAAGGTCTTCACAGGATGAGAGTAAGAAAACAAAGAAGAAAATTATGGGTTTGTGGACAATCAATGGTTCTTTATATTTTCTCAACTCAAGATCACCCATTGAAAATGGTTTGATTTCAAAATGCAGAATTCCAACTTATGATATCAGGTCACCCGGGTGTGGCGTGTAGCTGATATGGATTTAACGTCCTTATACTGTAAGGTATAATAAATAAGGCTATTGATGCAGAAACAGATTCAAAACGCACAATGGTGGGGGATTGGAACCTCGATAAACCTTTTCCATAGCGTATTACGTGTGATAATGCACAAGGATAAAAAGCTTTCAAAGATATGATTAAAAAACTAATTTGTGAATATCTTATGTCTTTGAATATGTCACAAACCTCATTTAGAATTATTCTTAGATTAATCAATAAGAAAAAGAAATCAGAACCGAACAGTGAACAAAATCTTGCTTCCAATGAATTTCCTTTGACACGAAAATCAAGTCATTTCCTTAACAAGTAAGTTTCGTCATTCGGGAATAATATTAAAGCTGACCTGGGTCCTTGCTGATTCTGATTCCACCAAAGACCATAACAATGCACTTAATCGCCTTCAAATACTACAATTCGCTTCAACTGCGCAACTTTAGGCCACGCCTACCTTCACCCACTTATTACTCTTTTACACATTCCCCTCTTCATTTGTATCCCAATACAGTTCTTTATTAGAATATCAATTTTTGTTCTCTTTTCTTTCGGCCACTATACACAAGTGGTCTCCTCTCCCCAAAAGGTAGACATCACCTATCTATCATTATTCTCCTCTCTTCCCAGGTTCCTTTCTCTCAAAGTTTATTTTGCTCGATTTATATAGATTAATTACGCTTTCCTTTATTCTCATATTTTTCCTCTTTTCTCTTTTTCTCTTTTTTATCTTTCTATAGTCTCAACATTTTCAAACTGTGCTTATTATTATTATTATTATTATTATTATTATTATTATTATTATTATTATTATTATTATTCTAATTGGACACTAATAATAGAAAAATGCAAAACGTAAACTTTATCATATTCCCCTTATCACATCCCGGTGTTCTAGCATCAAAAATAATTCTTCCCTTTCCCTTCCACTTTCATCTCATTCCCGACTCCCTCCAACGTCTCAGGCATTTGCATGTAATTATGTGCAAGTGGCCCTGAAAGCAATGACGTCTCATATCAATCAATCTCCTGATCTTTTCAAAAGAAATTCCTTTCCTCAGTGGGCTATTTTTCCCTGTTGGAGCCTTTGGGCTTAATGCATTCAGCTTTTTCAATTAGGGTTGTAGCTCAGATATGATAATAATAATAATAATAATAATAATAATAATAATAATAAGGGTGATTTTGTCCCATGTTTTTACCAGCTCTTTATACAATCTTCATGAAGTCAATAATCTTTGTAGTTATAACAAGAGAGAGAGAGAGAGAGAGAGAGAGAGAGAGAGAGAGAGAGAGAGAGAGAGAGAGAGAGAGAGAGAGAGAGAGACTCCATATTGTCTATCCCGATTTCTCACTTTAGGATATTTGGTTCTGCTAATTGTCGTATCACCATTGAAATGTTCACGTTTCTATATCGGTAAAATTTCAAAGAATTCTTTTTGGAAAAGATTTGCACAGCTCTAATATCAAAATCATTTCGTTCTCCAACGATAATTGTATATGGATAGTTTACCGACTCTATGCAAGTCAACATGTGATCTCAAAAAGCATTTAGTACAAAAAAATTTTTCTGCGTGAATCCTAAATCATCACTCTTCCGATGTTAATATCATACACATTTCTAATACGAAAACCACACGGGAAAATGACAGTATATTAAAATGAATAACTTTTCTTCCATTCCATTTGACTGAACAAACAAAAATGATGTGTGAGATTTTTAATTGAATATAAACTCTAAATACATTTGTATGTTGATGTTTGGTAAAAAAAAAAAAAAAAAAAAAAAATCAGGAAAAGGGAGATGATCACTACGCTCCTAAAATTCCAAATCCCCTCTTCCAGCAAAGATGATAGATGATGATTATGCATTTTATTCGTTCGATTCGGCATGTGTGCTTGTGTGTTAATGCTCTGTGTAATATTAAGCTATTTCAACTGACAGAAGGCGGCCCAAGAAAAAAAAACAATAATAATATAAATAATTACGTAAAAATATGTACTGCATATATATATATATATATATATATATATATATATATATATATATATATATATATATATATATATATATATAATAATCGTGCCAGGGGGTTTGGCCACCTTTCATCCCCACGCTGGTCACAGTGGATTGGTGATGGTGGGAGAATTATGTCTGATTGCCCACAGAAAACCAACCTAGTATCGGTGACCCTGACAAGAACAGCTTTGCTGATCATTGCGATACAAAAATCCTTTCACCACGGTCAGGTATCCACATTCGCATAGAGTGTGTGCGTGTGTCTGTGTGTGTGTGTGTGTATATATATATATATAATATATATATATATATATATATATATATATATATATATATATATATATATATATATATATATATATATATATATATATACATATATATATATATATATACAAAATCACAAGAACATGTATTATTAAGGTACCAAGTTCTACAAGGACAAATTTACAAAACTGATTTCTATATCATAACATTCCATTGTATTGCTCAAACAAATACACTTAATTTACCAGAAATGTCTCATTCGAAAATATAAAGAAAAATTTCTTAAAACAAAGTCCGAATTTCTATTAAACTTGCCGGAGTTTCAAAATCAGTAAAACGAAACACGAATCCTTACATATATATATATATATATATATATATATATATATATATATATATATATATATATATATATATATATATATATATATATATATATATATATATCAGCTTCCGGATTTCCGCAAGAATAAATTTAAACCGTTATAAATCCTTACATGAAACCTAACAAGAATGAACAAAGAATTTCAAGTCAATGGTAGCTTACTGAGAATCAAAAGAAAATGTCTCACTAGAGAACTGGTAATGTGCCAGACTTTTTCAAATATATATATATATATATATATATATATATATATATATATATATATATATATATATATATATATATATATATATATATACATATATATATATATATATATATATATATATATATATATATATATATATATATATATATATATATATATATATATAAATATATATATATATATATATATATATATATATATATATATATATATATATATAAATATATAAATACATATATATATATATATATATATATATATATATATATATATATATATATATATATATATATATATATATATATATATATAGCAGTGAATTAGCTTGAAGAATCGTTTGGAAAATATCAGTAAAATCCCTAAAAATCATATGAAAAATCTTGATATAATTAAATATTTAAAATTCAATTAATAACACTTCAAATAAAACGCAAAACCACAGTTTTTACATTTAAAAAAATCCCAATTTTATACATCAAAAAAAAAAATGCTATGTATTTGAGCAATACTTTAGGAATGATACTGAATTTTCTTTCGTTTTCTGTCATCTGATCATATCATAATTCAGAACATTCGCGTCTTCACCTGACAAGAAGTTTCTTTTAGGGGAGAAAAGTGTTCGTATTCAGGCCTAAAGAAAACTGTCTAACACTTCAAATTGTTCAAAGCGTGATGTTTACCTTTAAGTCAGGACGAGGCAACTTTCCAAAAATAAGATTCAACACTTTTCCAATCCTTCTCATCCCGGATAATTAAGAGGAGTTGCCTTACCAAACTGCCAACTACTCTGTGACTCATCTCTTCTTCCATGGTACTATAATCTCTTGTCCTTAGACAATAACCCCTATGTGAAATAATTTCTTCTATTATTCCACTCCAAAAATATTCAACGTTACTTCTAGTCACATTTACAAGAATACTCTGCCAATGTGATGATATGTTTCATATTTAGTTCAATGGAATACTGTACGTCTTATCCGAAATGAAATACGATCCATACACAAAAGGTTGTTTAAACTGTTCCTACTTTTATAGAATAGATGAATACCCAGGGGAATCATTCAAGCTAAAATGACTGAAAAGACAACACTATAAACAAGTAGCTTAGTAAGTTCACAAGTCCAGGATCCTGAGCAGGTCCATGGACCATGTCAGCAGTGACTGTAAATATACATCCGCGTTTTGTGTGTGTGTGTGTGTGTGTGTGTGTGTGTGTGTTATTCTTTCATCGCATGAGTTATAGCTAAGTCATATATCTCAAAATATTAGCGACATTCCCTACGTCTACTCCTTCAACATGCAATGACTTTGTATTAACAAATATTTAAAGACAAAACCCCAACATACTCCATATTATTGATCCTTTGCGTTATATTCTTATAAACTTAAATAAGCTAATATACCGAATAAATCAAATCAAATGGAATTGTACTAATACATTTCTCATCGAGGTTCTAAATGTTTTCAGCAGCCGTAATTACAAGCTTTATACGGCATCGAATTTCAAAGGGTAACCAAGCGTGGTAAATGAACGCTTGTGTGTGTGTGTGTGTGTGTGTGTGTGTGTGTGTGTGTT
>NC_090727.1:3262961-3270461 GCF_036898095.1 Palaemon carinicauda | reverse complement strand
ACCTTAACTGCTCTTTATATGTTTAAAATCCCTGCAAGTTTCATTATTTTGCGGTCTGGATTGTGGCCGTCTTGGTTGATGAGCGGATTCTGACCTTTCACTTGACCTTGACCTTGGACTCGTCCTTGACCTTCGAACCTGACCTGTATTAATTGATATGGATTTTTTATACACTCAAAATTAATCAAGTTTGAGTCTCTGTGACAACCATAGTCCAAACTTATGACTGATTACGGAATTGGACATTTTGCTTCGCCGGTGACCTTGTCCTTTGGCCTTGGCCTCCCAAAATACATTCATATCCCGCTTTTATATAAAATTTAATTCCTGTAAGTTTCATGACTTTTAGATTAAAACATAACCTTCTTCCAACTTCGTTGGTGGAGGTGATAAATATCAGTATCTAAAGTGAAAATGTCTTCCGTACTCTGGGATATTAATTCCCATCCGGCACTATTTGTTCTGAAGCTGTATTAGATTTTACAGTTACTCCTGTCAAACTGTGTTCCCTCCATGATATTAAATTGTACTTTATTTGCAAAGAGGCTACCGTTTGGATTAATTCAATTTTGATCTGATAAATAAATAAAACTATTAAAAAATTAACTAATCAGATCGTGACTGTTCACTATCCTTAAAAATTAAAGAATTTACACTTTTCTAACGGATTAAATAATTTGTCCTAGTTTACTGGAATCTTTTAAGTTTTTGAAATTCAAGGAACGAAAATATGCAATATTTTTCTGATTTCAGCCTGCAAAGAGAGAGGACGAAAATCGAAGTTTTCCAACGTAGGGCAAGTTACTTAGAGAGAGAGAGAGAGAGAGAGAGAGAAGGAGAGAGAGAGAGAGAGAGAGAGAGAGAGAGAGAGAGAGAGAGAGAGAGTTTTCCAAAATACAGCAAAAGTTATTTTCATTCTTGTGTATAATAAAAGCCCAACCCAATTTTGAAAACTGGCACTAGAAGAACAGGTCAAAACACCAGGACCGACTGGATTAATTAGGTGAATTATACCCCGTTTCAGAGGGATTTCAATCTCACAAATACATTTTTCTATGTCCTTTTGTGCATTCTTTTCTTTCTCTTTAATACAAACAGTTTTTCAGGATGGAATTAGACAAAATCACATTCAATGACACTGTGGAATTCACCTCATACCGAGGTCCCAAACACATGGAAGGATGAATAAGAAAAGTTTGGATATTTTAGAGGTTCTGCGATGTGGCAATCTTTACTACGTAGTTTGAGAAGTCAAAAACAAGGTGATTTGACCTGTGAGGTACAAGAAACCAATAAATACTTTTGTCACTGAGTTTTAAATGCAAATTTCAAGTATAGGGTCAAAGTTATTTTGGCCAAAAAATCCTCACTAATATTCTCTTAACACACACACAAATAAACACATCCACAGACACACACACACACACACACACATATATATATATATATATATATATATATATATATATATATATATATATATATATATATATATATATATATATATATATATATATATATACATGAAGATACAAGTTCTATGATCTGTTCTTAATCTTCTAACACTACTGTACGAAACCCGCTAAAAATTTAGATAGAAATGGACACAACCGCACATGTAACCCTGTTTCACCAGGGAATGAATACTCCCTCTCCCCCTACCCGAGAGAGACGGGGGAGAGCTGAGCGTGACCTGAGAGAACAAAACACACAAACACAACACACACACACACACACACACACACACACACATTATATATATATATATATATATATATATATATATATATATATATATATATAATATATATATATATATATATGTGTGTGTGTGTGTGTGTGTGTGTGTGTGTGTGTGTGTCTTTTTATAGTTATATCCTGAGTACATTCAAACATTGGTACATTTCGTTTACAATTGACATGAGTCTACGTAAAGCCACTTGGAAGAGGACAAATTCCCTTTGTCGCTGCTATTGGCCATTGATTTAGTCAATAAAACTTGAAGGATCTAAAGGATTCGAACTGAAAAAAAAAAAATAGGTCTGGAATTGGAAAACATTTTAGCTTCTCCATCCTCCATTGTGAGGGAATTTAACCCTAAGAATGTTATGTGGAGTGAATAAATAAGAACAGAAGACTAAGTACACTAATATTAACCAATATAGATAGAGTTTACATAACTAACAAAAATCAAAGCAGATTGACTTCAAGGAAGGTCCACTTGTAATCTTACTTCCGTTTTCTCATTCAGAATTCTTGCCGTCAGCACAAAAGACTAAAATAAGTTGTGGTAATTTTAAATAATTTAACCAAAATAGCATCATCAATAGATGAAAGTAGTTTATATAATAATAATAATAATAATAATAATAATAATAATAATAATAATAATAATAATAATAATAATAATAATAATAATAACATGGGTACGTAACCAGGTCTTCGGTCGGCCTCGAGTCAAAAATATCAACTAAAATACATCTCAGTGGTTCTGATACACACACACACCATACACACACACACACACCCACATACAAAAGTTTACAAGAAAGAAACCAGCATAATCGATCCTTCTCTTTTAAACTGCTGCAGATCCCGCCCAATGTGAATGGCGAATCTCTGGGTCTCGAAAGATTTCCAATCAAGGCTTTGTTTTAATTGAAGAAAATGGGGGGAGGATTAATGAACGTCAGAATAGATCCTATCAGAGTGAAGGGTAACGTTCAACAACATAGAGTATTTTTTTTTCGAAACATGTAACGTACCTTCCAGGCCTTTAACCAAATTCATATTTCGTTTTCACTGGTTAAACAACGTAAAGGTTTTCAAGTAACTTGTTTAATACTGCAAACTGAAACCTACAAGTAAAAGAATAATCATAGGAACAATAAGAAAATCTCCCCAATATATATATATATATATATATATATATATATATATATATATATATATTTATATATATATATATATATATATATATATATATATATATACATGTACATAAACGCACACACACACACACACACACACACACACACACACATATATATATATATATATATATATATATATATATATATATTATTATTACTTACTAAGCTACAACCCTAGTTGGAAAAGCAGTATGCTATAAGCCCAGGGGCTCCAACAGGGAAAATAGCTCAGTGCGGAAAGGAAAAAAGGAAAATAAAATATTCTAAGAAGAGTAACAACAATAAATATCTCCTATATAAACTATAAAAACTTTAACAAAACAAGAGGAAGAGAAATAAGATAGGAGAGTGTGCTCGAGTGTACCCTCAAGCAAGAGAACTCTAAACCCAAGACAGTGAAAGGCCATGGTACAGAGGCTATGGCACTACCCAAGACTAGAGAACAGTGGTTTGATTTTGGAGTGTCCTTCTCCTAGAAGAGCTGCTTACCATAGCTAAAGAGTCTCTTCTACCCTTACCAAGAGGAAAGTGGCAGCTGAACAATTACAGTGCAGTAACCCCTTGGGTGATGAAGAATTGTTTGGTAATCTGTGTTGTCAGGTGTATGAGGATAGAGGAGAATATGTAAAGAATATGCCAGACTATTCAGTGTGTATGTAGGCAAAGGGAAAATGGACCGTAACCAGAGAGGAGGATCCAATGTAGTACTGTCTGGCCAGTCAAAAGACCCCATAACTCTCTAGCGGTAGTATCTCAACGGGTGGCTGGTGCCCTGGCCAACCTACTATATATATATATATATATATATATATATATATATATAATATATATATATATATATATATATAATATATATATATATATATATATATATATATATATATATATATATATATATATATATATATATATATATATATATATATATATATATAATGTGTGTGTGCGTTGAGATCCGTTTTCAATGATATTCCCGAAAGGTAACAACAAACTCTTCAGCATCATGCTAAACAGGCATGATGATTATCTTCGGAGTGGAGCCGTGCTTTGCAAGACCGCTTTTCACAACACCAATATATCATGGAACCATCAGCATTTTCTTTATGTTTTTGGTAAACGTAGTTTTCCTTATCGACTAATTTCTTATTTCCATTTTCTGATTGTATAGACTTGCAAGACTCCATTATGTAGTAAAGGATGGGGTGAAACTAAAATAAAAAATCTAAAGATATCTTTGAAGTAAACTAAGTGAAAAGTCTGGAATAAAGAAACTATTAAAGTCATTTGTTTATATTCTTTGTAAACAAAATCTGGAAAAAAAGAAACTACTAAAGTAACCTAACTACTTATATTATTTGTAATTGACTAAATAGTTAGGTACTTAGGTAATGTTATACAAAATAGATCTTATACTTCTAATTTAGAAATATATTATTTTCTTAATTTAGAAATATGAAAAAGATAAAAAAAGGCAACCTACTACAAATTGTCCTGGTACCAAATTGTCCTAGAATCAAATCATCCGGGAGCGAATTGTCCTAGCACCACCCCTTTAACAGCTGTGCAAGTGATTAAAACTTTCCTAATTTCCTACCCTTTTTCAATATGGAGGAATGACCAGAATCAAAATAACATCCTTCTCATTATCAAAGCTCCAAATCCTATTGGAAACCTCCCTGCCTGGAGATCTGCTCGACTGTTGTTTGACTCAAGCTCGATAAGTTCTTGCAGTGTCTGCAACTTTACCGTCCTTGTGAGCTGAGGATGGGGGCCGTTGGGTAAGCCTATGGATCTATCTGCTAAATCATCAGCAGCCATTGCCTAACCCTCCATGGTCAGTCCTACGGCATTGTCCTGCTAGCTAGGGGACACTGTCACTGTCCCTTGCCTCTGTCATTCATGAGCGGTCTTTAAACCTTAAACAAAAACTTCAAACACAAACCAGTATCATGAAAAGCAAAAGAAGAGTAAGTAGAATAAAAAAAAAAAAAAAAAAAAAAAAAATCCTTCAATTTTTTGTTTTCCTCCTTCAAGACAGATCCATTCCCTTCTCTTGCAATATCTCAACAGACCCTTCCTTCTCCCGGTCTCCCAAGAGGCTTAGGGTAGACGCGAACAATATTTATGAAAATTAAATGAGCCTTTACACGGCAGAAAAAAATTTAAAAGCAAAAAGGACCCAGAAAAATATCATAGACTTTAATGGGTCGTATGTAACCCTCAGCTACGCCGCTCGGCATAATTGAAATGTGGAACAGCCAGAGAGAGAGAGAGAGAGAGAGATAGAGAGAGAGAGAGAGAGAGAGAGAGATAGAGAGAGAGAGAGAGAGAGAGAATCAAAATTAGACCCTTTTTCCGAACTAATATTCTTAACGTATAAGGTTGGGAATTACTTCTCAACTTCCACTTAAGTCCAATGTATATTGTGCTAACAATCGTCATATCAGGATTATTTACAAATCTCATATCATCACCATTTCCATGCACGAACACATCGTTTTTATCTATTCTTAGGTAGTGCCATAGCCTCCTTAACATAGCTTCCGCCATCTTGGGTTAGAGTTCTCTTACTTAGGAGCACACTTAGATAAATCATTCTACCTGTTTCGTTATTTCCTTTCCTCACTGAGCTATTTTCCATGTTGGAGCCCTTTGGCTTTAACATCATACTTTTCCAACTGGGGTTGTAGTTTTGCCAATAATAATAATAATAATAATAATAATAATAGTAAAGAGATATCGTTTAATCTTTCATTGTGCTGAACTGCTAAGAATTGGTATAGACACTACACGCTAATGTAGACTTTCATGAACGTTGAAACGAGTAAAATTACAGTTATGCGTTCTTTTTTTTATGTATACCATAAAAAGTCTGTTTTCCATTGATACGAATAATCTAAGTCCTTGTGGCACTTTTCGTTTAATTTTGGGCGAGGATTTTTATCATCGATAACAAATAAACTTTGACCATAAAAATCTTATACTTTTATAATAAAAGGGTTGGGTGACACCGTCTGCGCGCACACACACACACACACACACACACACACACACACACACAGAGAGAGAGAGAGAGAGAGAGAGAGAGAGAGAGAGAGAGAGAGAGAGAGAGAGAGAGAGACTCCTACCAAATTCCTAATTATCAAAGTAAACATGTACATATTTATAAATTTTTCTGAAAGTATTCTGAAGATGTGAGAATGCTATTTAAATGAATGTATAAATAAAATTCTGAGTTTCAGTGGAATACATTTGAATAGGGGAGGTTAGTCCCAGAGATTTTACGTGTACGAGCATTTTAGACTAATAAAAAAATCATCCTTGGTCATTTCTTGTGTTCTGTTGCGTCTATTTATCAAACATTCCCTTTTGAGCGAATTGTTTTTTAAAGCCATTCAGGCAAGGGACAGGACAACGTCCTACACTTTGAAATTGACTGCTGATGACTCACAGGTAGACCTGTAGGCGTCCAAAAACCCTTGCTCACAAGGATAGTTAGGTTGCGCGTTTAATATGTGTACTGGGAATAATTCAATCCTAAAAATTAAATCCGAAATTATAAGATTCATATTTTTCATGTTAATCGCTTTTATCACTACGATAAATTATAAAAGAATAGACAAAATTTATGAATATGGAAAAGATACAAAGATTCATATACTGCCGATGTGTAAATTACTGCGTAACCCGCCTCCTCCTCCCCCCCCCCCCCACCAATGTTACATATTTTTTTCCGAGTAGTTCTCTGATCCGAGTTACTTTTTAAAGAATTATGAAACTAATAAACTTTAGAAATAGAAAGAAAAAATAAAAAAAGAAACTTTTAAGCGAACGAGTTCCATATTTTTTTCCTACATTACAAAATTTATAATAAACAAAAGGTCTATTCCATATTCAATTTCATTCCCCTCACACGAGTATATAATGCAAATAGTTGTTTGTGTGCGTATACTCGTATGAAAAATTGTTCAAGTTCAAAAGTTGTCTCAAAATGGCTACTGGTTCTTTTAGTACTAGAAAAAAATGCATACACAGAATTTAGCTGACTTTTTATACGAAAATTTGTATATTCTTTTACATACCGGTACCCTGTCAGACAACATAAAATGTTCTGCATAACTGGTACGTCACCTGAAATAAAAGAAACATACATTAGTAAATGTTGTGTTGCTACACATCACTCACGATTGCTTATCATTAGGGAACGTAAAAGCTAGAGATATACTTTCTTATTTTTGACGCTCCAGTTATCTTTTGCAAAAAGAAGTGTATTGTTATACTCAGGATCCACTTGTGGGTCATCAGGACAATGTCCTAGAGACTAACCCAAGCTAACACCAGGGAGGGCAAGCCAATGGCTGCTGTTGATTTAGCAGGTAGACCTATAGGCTCCCCTAAACTTCCACCCTTAGATCAGAACGATGGTGAGGTTGCAAACACTATAAGAAGCTATTCCCCTTTTTTCAATCCCTATCTTTTACTGTATCCCAATTCTTTGGCAACAGCAGTAATTTCATTACCACCCAAATCAGCTGATTGACAGGAGGCCTTCTCCTCCCCCCACCCT
>NC_090727.1:3234799-3247299 GCF_036898095.1 Palaemon carinicauda | reverse complement strand
ATTTTCACTTTAGATGCTGATATTTATTACCTCCACCAACGAAGTTGGAAGAAGGTTATGTTTTAATCTAAAAGTCATGAAACCTGCAGGAATTAAATGTTATATAAAAGCTGCATTTGAATATATTTTTGGAGGCCAAGGCCAAAGGACAAGGTCACGGCCAAGCAAAATGTCCAATTCACGTAATCAGTCATAAGTTTGGACTATGGTTGTCACAGAGACTCAAACTTGGTTAATTTTGAGTGTATAAAAATCCATATCAATTAATACATGTCAGGTTCGAAGGTCAAGGACGAGTCCAAGGTCAAGGTCAAGTGAAAGGTCAGAATCCGCTCATCAACCAAACGGCCACAATCCAGACCGCAAAATAATGAAACTTGCAGGAATTTTAAACTTATATAAAGAGCAGTTAAGGTCAAGCAAAAGGTCAAATTCCGGTCATCAACCATACGGCCACAATGTTTATCGTTGATAAATGAAATTTGCAGGGATTAAATGTTATGTAAAAAGCTAGATATGATAAAATTTTGGAAGGTCAAGGTTAAAGGTCAAGGTCACAGTCAAGCAAAATGTTCAGTTCGCGTAAGAAGTGACACTATTTTTACCTTACATCATCACTGTTTTCATAGTGGACTAAATATCTTTCATCAAATTAAACTTGAGTAATATATTGGAATTTAGATTTCAGATTGCTGTGTGTCTAATAATTTTCTTGTAGAAACAAAGCATGAATGGCGTTCCCGACCACAGTGTGGGACCTATAGTGTAAATAATAAGGAAATATCAGCTGTGATATATTTGCGTCTAGTAATTGATAGATATTACCTGTTTTGTGTAAGCATTTTCTTGTCTTATTTGGCGTTTGTACTCGTAAAATTGAAAAATTGGTGAAGGAAGCAGCTCTTGAACCTGATTTTATTCTTTTACAGTTATTAAAAGACCCAACGGTTTATAGAAGTGACCAAGAATATATTTGTTAGATTTTATGGGGAAGTTATTTTCCCTTAAAATATGGTGATATATTTAGAACATTTCGACCTTTTTGTGATATTAGGAATTATCTGAATACTTGCTGAGTAGATGAAGTACAGAGGGGAATTTGTGTAAATTTACTTTTCGTGTAGATGAAGTAGGCTTACAGGGGAGAAGTTGTGTAAAGATCAAATGTGTTTTTTGCGATAAATATTTAAAGTATTGGAATAAAACTCGTTGTCTTTTAAAGAGGTTGGTGCGAATACCAAAACATTACGTGATCAGAAAATAGCCTCCGTCTGAGCCTCCTCATCGGGTCTGTTGTAATTCTTATCTTTCTGATTTATTCGCCTCCTTTTTCTCGGAGGAACAACAATTTCAACTTTTCCTTCCTTTACCTTATACAGTTTATCATCATCATCATCATCATTGTCAGCCGTTACTGGTCCACTGCAGATCAAAGGCATCAGGCATGTCCTCCCACGTTCGTCTGTTTATGGTCCACACCTGCAAACTTTATTAGTTCGTCAATCCGTCGTCATCTCTTCCTTTCTCTGCTTTTGCAATCTCCAGGGGCCCTTCGTTATCATTAATGACCATCTATTACCTGTCATTATCATTTTATGTCCTGCCATGTCCAATTCTTGTTTCTTGCTTATTGTTAGAATATCCAACACTTTATTGTGCTTCCGTATCCATGGGGAGCTCCTCCCCGCGCCAGAGAGTGCGGGAGAGCCCCTCCCCGCGTCAGCAAGAGCGGGGGAGCTCCTCCCCGCGCCAGCAAGAGCGGGGGGGGGAGCCCCTCCCCCGCCAGCGAGAGGGGGGGGGGGAGCCGCTCCCCGCGCCAGCGAGAGGGGGGGAGCCCCTCCCCGCGCCAGCGAGAGCGGGGGGGGGGGGAGCCCTTCCCCGCGCCAGCGAGAGCGGGGGGGGAAACCCCTCCCCGCGCCATTGAGAGCGGTGGGGGGGGGAAGCCCCTCCCCGCGCCAGCGAGAGCGGAGGGCGGGGGAGCCACTCCCCGCGGCAGCTAGAGCGGAGGGGGGGGGAGCCCCTCCCCGCGCCAGCGAGAGTGGGGGAGCCCCCTCCCCTCCAGTGGGAAGGGGAGAGCTCCGCTGGCCCAACACTAAAGAGTTCCTCTATCAGGCTTATTTTTAATTAAATGCTCATGAAGCCTTTTTGAAATCACAAAGTCTTCAGGATATGAAATAGTTCATGGCAGAGCCATGTCGGCTTCAAATTTTTCTTTGTCTCCGAGCAGAAATGCTAGGAAAGGAAAAATACATCGTGAAGATGGGAGCATTGACAAGTGGAACCTGGAAGGTAGTCTGGAAAAGCAAAACAAGAAGAATGTTGAAGACTAAAAGTTGATTTATTTGAAAGGATTCCAAGAGAAAATACAGGAAGAAGAGGTAGACAGAAATGAGAACGGGAGAGAAGATTGAAAGAATCTGAAAAGAACTAATGATAAGTCGTTGATCAGTTTAGGAGAGGGTGAATTTGAAATAAGAATTAAAGTCCATTATGTTGATTAACCAAAAATGAAGATTTTGCAGAATAAGGTGGAATCTATGCAAAACTAGAGAGTATGGAAGGATAAGAAAAAGATCAGAGTTTCTTCATTCTGACGTAAGAAGAAAAAAAAGACCGAAGAAGTCTTCATAAGAGAATGCAGTTCTAGAGCTGTAGAGGTATAAGAAAAAGTCTTCAGAGAAGAATTGCGTGTTTTCAACGCATACACATTGTAGAACACTGCACCACCAGTGCAGCTACGTTCTGAATATCGGCGTTTTACTAAGGGTGAAGTCAAACACTTCCTCTGTGGTGTTCATATATTCCATCAAAGCAGCAAGGTTTGACGCTGCAAACAAAAGCAGCAATAAATATACAAAAAAAATAATGTAAATATTCATGTAAAACAATATATATACTGTAAATATCATGTAAATACAAGATAATGTAAATGATGTAAAATACAATACAGTAATTCCACAGGTAAGGTTCACTTAACATAGAAAATAAACTTACATTTTCCAGACGCCGATTCTAATGCTAAAATTCTCAGATAACCACTGGTACAAGTTGCTGTACCACCAGATGCATTCAGCCTCCTAGCTAACAGCAACACTGGTCACTTAATACTATGATGAGTACACTGGGCAGCTCAGCACACCACAAATACTGCAGAACCACAGCATGCAGAAATTCCACGTGCTTTCCAGAGCCTGCCCACGCTGAACTGAACAAAGGCGCCAAGGCGGGCATAAATCGCGGCCTTTTGGGCAGACGCCAACAATAACAATACAATATTTTTCAGTACCAACTCAATACTTCTTTTTCATATAAAAAAGTAAACAAAATATGTATACAGTTTTCCATTCAATAGAAATATTCAATTCAAAATAGTGCACATAAGTATATAATTAAATACAAAACAAACATCAGGCAATCCCAACGCTCGCTTATCTCCTCATCCTTATCATCAACAAAGAAAACGTGTAGCGCCAACTTAACTAAAAACGTAAAACGCTGTGGCATATCCTACACCGCCCCCTATTTTGTAGTATACAAAATACACTGCAAATATGCCACATACACAGCACACCATATGAGCAGCGCACGGCGTTCACTCTTTTTCCAATGGCACTCCACTGTCATCACCCTCCGTTTCAAGGAGAAGGCACATTTTCTGCACTGGACGTAAGTACAACCCACACTCGGTCTTAATCTTGGCTTGTCTAACTCGGTTGTCAGAGTCCCGAGTCACTTCCAAGACTCGCCCCAAAGGCCACGAGCCTCTGGGGAGACGTTCGTCGGTAGTTAGCACGATGTCGCCAACTTGGATGTCTCGCCGTTGGACGGTCCACTTCTGTCTTTCTTGAAGCAATGGAAGGTACTCCCTCAGCCATCGCTTCCAGAATTGGTCGGCAAGATATTGCGCTTGATGCCAGCGGCGCCTAACATACAAGTCCTTCTGGTCAGTCTTCGTTACTGGGAGCACTGCACTCTTCAGAGTCAACAGCATACTAGGCGTCAATGGCAGTGGACAGTCTGGGTCGTCGTTTACCTTGGTTAGGGGTCTTCCATTCACCAAAGACTCTGCTTCGCAGAACAGTGTCGATAGTGTCTCGTCAGTGGTGACCTGCTGCAGGCAGGTTGCACTGAGAGCTCTTCTTACTGAGCGTATGAGGCGTTCCCAGACTCCTCCGAAGTGTGACGCGTATGGCGGGTTGAAACGCCACTCGATGCCCTTAGCTGCTAGGGTTTGGGCAATTTCCTCTTCCTTGAAGTCTTGAAGAGCTTCCTTCAGCTCTCGGTCAGCTGCGACGATGTTGGTACCGTTGTCTGACCATATTCTCTTGACAGCTCCTCGCCTGGCCGTAAATCTTCTCACTGCATTCACAAAGGAGTCTTGATCCATCGAGCTGAGAACCTCCAGATGAATCGCTCGCACTGTCAGGCAGGTAAAAATGGCTCCCCAGCGCTTCACTGTAGAGCGGCCTTGCTTCACAAAGAAGGGACCGAAGCAGTCTGCCCCTGTATTGGTGAAGGGAGGATCCCCCGGACAGATCCGGTCAGAGGGCAAGTCGGCCATCACTTGATTCACTGGCCGACAACTGAGTCTTCTACAGATGACACAGTCACGTATCACTGATCTAACTACTGAATTTCCATGAACGATCCAGTAGTTTTTTCTTAGTTCAGCCATAAGATGGTTCTGCCCACAATGGCTGTTTGTTTCATGGGTCCATCGCACCATCTTCCTCACAACTGGCGACTTGGATGGAAGAATGATGGGGTGCTTGCAGCTATCACTGATGGTGGCTTCACAGAGTCTTCCACCAACCTTCAGCAAGCCTTCTTGTAGAAATGGTCGCAACTTGCAAATCTTGCTGGATTTCTTCACCTTGGAATCCTTCTTGGAGAGTGATTTGATCTCACTCCCATACTCTTGAGCTTGAATCTTCTTCCATATTATGGTTGTTGCACAATTCATCTCGTTTGCAGATAACACTTCTGATCCACTCTTGGTTCCTAATCGCCTCAGTCGAGCGATGATTCGCACTATCTTGGTCCATGAAGAGAACTTGGCAGCAATCTTCTCCACTAGGATTGGTTCCGGCACCACCATGCTGAAGATGGGTGCAGACTGCTTAACTTCTGGATCTTCATCTAGTTCTGCTCGCTTAACATCGTCAGGAAGAGCTGGCCAACTGTCCTGCTCTTGACACAGGAACTCTGGTCCTGTCAGCCACAGCGACGACTCCAGCAAGCTGTCCACATCAAGGCCCCGAGAGGCCAGGTCTGCAGGGTTCGCAGAGGTGTTCACATACCTCCAAGCGGTGATGTCACTGAGGTCGCGGATGAGGTTCACACGGTTGTTCACAAACGTGTGGTATCTTGCAGACAGGTTACGGATGTACTTCAGGACAGACGTGCTGTCGGTCCAGAACACTGAGTCACACAACTCCAAATCGAGTTCTGACCTGATCTTGCAATCAAGTTGAGCTGCCACAGCAGCAGCAGTCAATTCCATTCGTGGAATACTCGGTCTCTTGAGGGGAGCTACACGAGCTCGACCCATAACCAGTGTACTGTTCACTTGGTTATTCTTGCTTACCGTGCGCAGATACGTGGCCACACCATATCCTGCCTGGCTTGCGTCCGCAAAATGGTGAAGTTGGTACGATGATACCTCCCCAAAGTCTGGAGGCACCAGGCTTCTTCTGATCTTGAAGTCTCCTAGACACTGAAGCTGGGAAGTCCATCTGCTCCAGCGATTTACTTCGTCGTTGTTCATTTCTTCATCCCAACGTAAGTTGCGACGACACAGTTCTTGTAGTAACATCTTCCCTTTCAGGGTGAAAGGTGCGACAAAACCAAGTGGATCATACAAGGAAGCCACTACAGAGAGAACTCCTCTTCGTGTCCTAGGCTTCTCCTTCAGGTTGATCTTGAAGGTGAACTCATCACTGCTCATGTCCCAGTGGATACCCAAAGCGCGCTCCGTAGGCAGCTCGTCCTTACTGAGGTCCAATGTAGCCACTGATTTATCTCTCTCCCCCTTCAGGCACGGCAGCGAGAATGTACTTGTTGCTAGATGTCCACTGGTTCAGCCGGAATCCTCCATCAGCACAGAGTCCAATGAGGTCTTTTGTCAATTGGATACAGTCTTCCTCGCTGTCCATTGACTTCAACAAGTTGTCAACGTAGAAGTTGCGTCGTACGGCATGGCAAGCGTCTTCACCATACTTGTCACCATAGTCCAGTGCTGCCTGTCTGAGGCAGAAGTTGACTACACTTGGGGACGATCGCGCTCCAAACACATGTGAAGTCATCCTGAACTCTTGAATAGCTTGATTGGTGTCTCCACCTGGCCACCACAGGAAGCGTAAAGAGTCCCTCTCGTCTTCTGGCACCTTGACTTGATGGAACATTTCTTGTATGTCCGTAGTAACAGCATGTTGTCCTTCCCTGAAGCGCAGCAGCACTCCAGCAAGACTACTTGTGAGATCTGGTCCCTGCATGAGGTGGTCATTGAGTGAGGTCCCAGCATGCTTAGCCTTAAGGTCGAAGACAACCCTAAGCTTGTCCTTGGTAGGGTGTTTGACCCCATGGTGCGCCATGTAGTTCACACGGCCATCACTGCGATTCAGCTTGTCGACTGGGACAAGCTCAGCGTACCCTTTCAAAAGGTACTTCTCTACTTGTTCGACGTATTTAGTCTTGTACGTTTCATTTGCCTCAAATTTCTTCTTTAAGGAGTGAGCCCTACGTTCTGCCATGGCACGGTTATTAGGTAGAGGCTCAGTGTCACTAAAGGGTAAGCAAGCAACATACTTGCCATCTGTCTGGACAACAGTTTCGTCCAGCAAAGACAGGAATCTCTTGTCTTCAAAAGAATCTTCTATCTTTGAGAGTGTCTCTTTCTCCCAAAAGTCTTGGTTGAAGTTGCGTTGCAGAAGTTCTGTTGTATCATCCACAGTGCACACATGGAACAGAAGGGCAGGACCTGAAGGCGATCTAGGTCCTGTTGGGCCGAAAACAACCCACCCTAGCTTGGTCAGGTAGGCAGATGGCTCGTCCTTCAGCCCATGTCGCTGGTCTAGAATCACTCTGTTCAATGTCGTGTCTAGCCCAATGATTAGCTCTACTTGACGATGATCTTCAGGTAGACTCTCTACTTCTAGGTCACTCAGATGTGGCCACTTGGTCAGCCATTCTTGACGCATGGCATGGTCCATAGACACATTGATCTTGTCAGCCACGAACACGTCGGTCACATGCTCTCCTTCATCAGTATTAATATTACCAATGTGTTGGGACAGAACTTCCTTACAAGTGAAAGTCCCTGCTTCAATTACCATGATCTGGTTACATGGTCTTCCTTTGAGACCCATTCTGTCTATCAGGCTTCTTGCTGCCAATGTTGGGGCAGCTCCACTGTCGATGAATCCATAGGTTGCATGGATGCCATTTACGAGAACAGGTAAGATCTTCAGCATTGTTCTTCCCTTAGGTAACTGGCTTGCACACACTGAGAACATAGGTTGCACATTTGGGGCTGCAGCACTCTTGCCAGCTGTAGCAGTCGCGCCACCTTCTGTAGCACCAACTGCCTTCTCACCGCCCCCGATAGCACTTTTGCCTCCCACATGGGCCGCACCTGTATTGCTTGCAGTCTTAGGTGGACTATGCAGCATGGTATGGTGCTTGTGAGATCCACACTTTTCACAGATGGATGCATCTTCACATTTTGCATATGAATGTTCACCATTAAGACACCTGAAGCAGTATCTTGCCTTCTTTATCACCTCCCAGCGATCTATAAGCTTCAACCTCTCAAATTTGAAGCACTCTTTAAGTTCATGGTCCTCCTTAGTGCAGAAGGGACACCATTTCCCTCTAGCTGGTGAAGCCGTGTGGTGCACAGGTAAGGTCTTAGGCCTGACAGGCTTGGATGGCTTCTCAGTAGGCTTCGGGGTACGACGGTCGCACTCATAATAAGAGAGATGCTTGGCAATACATGCCTGTTTCTCAATGTACTCTATTAGAGCTGGAAGCTTGAACTTATGTTCCTCGCATTTCGCTACCCATCTCACTCTCAGTTGGTATGGGAGCTTTTCAACAATCTTCTTCATTGTTTCTTGAAGCTCTATTCGATGGTAGTTATTACCAAGTGCTGCCTTAACTGTCTTCAAACATGCAGCATAATTTTCCAGGCCATCAATATCACCTGCATTAATCTCCTTCCAATCAAATAGCTTCTTGACATAAGCATCTGACAGGTCATTGTCATTCTTGTATTTACGACACAATATCTCCCATGCACAATCATACCCAATGTCAGTGGGTAGATGGAAACAGTTCTCAATCAGGTTCTTGGGAGTACCATCTAAACAGTTGTATAGGTGAGTTAGCCTTCGTGCAGGGTCGTCAGTATTACACTCCACAATCCAGGTGAAAGAATTCTTAAACATGGAGAATTTGGTTAAGTCTCCACTGAAACGCTCCAGCTTCATCTGTGGCAGCTGCATTCGTCGTGTTAGTTCTTGCTGACTAGCTAGTGTACAATCAAGAGCCTTTACTATTTCAGAAGTTTGCAGATCTGCTTGTGACACATCTCGAGTTAAGGGAACACGTCTTGGCACAAAAGGCGTCGCATCTGGGGCCAATGGAGTTGAATGATGTTCAAGACCCTTCAGGTCATACGTCACACTGTGGACGTTTGTAGGATTCACATCTGCTTCATGAACCCTGCTGATTCTCCCACTCTCATAGTGAGAATTTACATCACTTCTCCACTGCTCAATCCCTTTGACATCCAACTGAACTGATGAGTCCCTCTTCTCCCGTTGTGAAGCATTACTAGCAGCGGAACCAGCATATGAAGTTCCAGCTTCAGACAGTATTTCATACTCTACCTGTAGTTTATCACAGTCTAACTTCAGGCCGTTAATCTCTTCTTGGCTCTTGCGTTTAGCTGCAATTGCTTTGGCTTGCATTTCAATTTCAAGTGTTTTGGCTTGCATTTCAGCTTCAGCTGCAAGTGCTTTGGCTTGCATTTCAGCTTCAGCTGCAAGTGCTTTGGCTTGCATTTCCAAAGCCAATTCCTCTTCTTCTAGCTGTTTTGCTTCCTCCGCTTGCTTAAGCTTTGCTTGCGCCTCAAGCAAGCGCACACGCAGTGCCGACTGGCTGGTCTTTGCTGAAGCTCTTGAAATGGACGACATGGTGACAGATGATAGAGGCCACAACAGACGATCCTTGCAGACACAAGGCTGACGAAGTCCACTTGTCCCACGCTGGCGTTACTTGACCCAGGCTGGAGTATTCGTCAAACTGTAGAACACTGCACCACCAGTGCAGCTACGTTCTGAATATCGGCGTTTTACTAAGGGTGAAGTCAAACACTTCCTCTGTGGTGTTCATATATTCCATCAAAGCAGCAAGGTTTGACGCTGCAAACAAAAGCAGCAATAAATATACAAAAAAAATAATGTAAATATTCATGTAAAACAATATATATACTGTAAATATCATGTAAATACAAGATAATGTAAATGATGTAAAATACAATACAGTAATTCCACAGGTAAGGTTCACTTAACATAGAAAATAAACTTACATTTTCCAGACGCCGATTCTAATGCTAAAATTCTCAGATAACCACTGGTACAAGTTGCTGTACCACCAGATGCATTCAGCCTCCTAGCTAACAGCAACACTGGTCACTTAATACTATGATGAGTACACTGGGCAGCTCAGCACACCACAAATACTGCAGAACCACAGCATGCAGAAATTCCACGTGCTTTCCAGAGCCTGCCCTCGCTGAACTGAACAAAGGCGCCAAGGCGGGCATAAATCGCGGCCTTTTGGGCAGACGCCAACAATAACAATACAATATTTTTCAGTACCAACTCAATACTTCTTTTTCATATAAAAAAGTAAACAAAATATGCATACAGTTTTCCATTCAATAGAAATATTCAATTCAAAATAGTGCACATAAGTATATAATTAAATACAAAACAAACATCAGGCAATCCCAACGCTCGCTTATCTCCTCATCCTTATCATCAAGAAAGAAAACGTGTAGCGCCAACTTAACTAAAAACGTAAAACGCTGTGGCATATCCTACACACATTCTCTCTCTCTCTCTCTCTCTCTCTCTCTCTCTCTCTCTCTCTCTCTCTCTCTCTCTCTCTCTCTCTCTCTCTCTCTCTCTCTCCATTCTAATAGAATTCCTTAAAATTAGCAAAATAAACGAAAGAAAAGTGGGAAATCTTTCAAGATTACAAATTCGTTTCTGCTTAAGAATCATCTTTTCCGCTGAAGAAATTTGGAAGATTTCACATCTTCAACACGAATCGAGGAGCAGTGTTTGGGATTGCTATAGTCTTCAAATATTTCCATAATTGTCTTCACAAATATATAGAAAATTTTAATTGAAGATGGATGCAACTAGTAGAGAATGAATGGATAATAAATGAGGACTTGGAAAAGAGGGTGAAGATTTGTCTACGATTCCTTCGTAGTTCTGGCTCGAGTTTGGTCTTCAGCTTTTATGATGGAGGCAAGGGGCGAATCCATCGCCACGTTTAGCAAAGAATTCACCTTACTTTATGGCGACTTCGGGGAAGAAGAATAAAAATATAAATGTATATGGTCATTTAATACACTTCTGTGATATTATTTTGAGGATTTTCGATTGATTTATCCATTTATTTATATAATTTTTGAAGTAGATGATTTCAGATCAAGATTGAGACGAATGGTGAAATCTAACCGAGGCCCTTTGCATCAGTAGGTGTAGATTAATATATATATATATATATATATATATATATATATATATATATATATATATATATATATATATATATGCCTGCGTGTGTGTATATATGTATGTATAAACACACACACATATATATATATAATATATATATATATATATATATATATATATATATATATATATAATATATAAATGTGTGTGTGTCTGCGTGTGTGTATATATGTATATATATATACACATATAAATATATATACATATATATGTGTGTGTGTTTGTGTGTAAATGTATATATAAATATTTAAATTTTCATTGAAGGCGATCGCTTTAGTCAATGTGTTTTCCAAGGTCTCTAGACCTTGATATCTCCTCAGCTCCTTTAGATTCTCAGGCTACGCCTTGTGGTAAGGAGAGGGACTCCCTAATATTACGTTCTCCTGGTAGGACGCACTTTTAAGAATATATATATATATATATATATATATATATATATATATATATATATATATATATATATATATATATATATATATATATCAGAGGGAAGTTTTTCATGCAAACACCAAGATCAAATGTTGTAATTGTGTATTCTGCTGATGCTTCTTGGCTGCGCTTCAAACATTCTTTAAATGTTTTGAGGTCTGTAAATGCTACATTAATCAATGGGTGATACCCAGTTACAGTTTGGAGTATTGCCGGTAGTAGACACAGATCCCCATACAGCAGGAATAGATTAATTCTCAAAGTGCATATGACGAGCAATAATTTTGAAAAAAAGAAAATATTGTAAATCTATAGCTTTGAAGCTGTAATTTTTAGCACATTTTGAGGGCTTCATGAGGGTTGGTTTTGACAGTTTTCTCTGGTGGAAACTCTGGTGCTAACTCTTATTTTGGACTTTTGAATCTACTCTTCTTTTCTTTGTTGGGTATCAGGAATAGATTTGGACAGAGGAGTGACTGATTTCCAGGCATCATGTTTCCAGAATCCAAAACCCTGCATTTTGATTTCAACTCTGCTGTGAACTGATCCAGCTCCATAAACATCAGACACCAGCTGATCAAAGTTATCCCAGTCCTCATGAAACGCTGTTGTGTTATGTTTGCTCCTTATTAACAAGTGTTTAACAAAATATTAAATTACCTTATGTCTAGACTGTTGACTTTAATTATAACATTTAATGAAATGCTCCTGCATGCTAATCTTTGTTGTCAGGATCATTGAGAAACTTATTTTAAAAAACACAAAAGGAAAATACTCATTATGTAATTTCATTCCTCTGTAAGTCCTAAAGGTCATTATCGTTTTTGACTTACAAAAATGTTCTGTTTGTTTGAAGAGGAAGTGTCTGGCAAGGTATATAGGAATGTATGTATATATTTTTTTCCCTATCTCGCTGAACTCTCCCCGTCCCTCGGGTAGGGAGAGGAGTAGTCATATCCTGGTGGAGGGGGGGGGGAGGGGGGGGGGTAGCGTGTGTCTGCATATCTATTTAAATATTTAGCTGTCATTTTTGACAGGTCGCGTACATTAATTGCTATATAATTTTTTACTTAAATGTTGCTCGTAAGGTGGTCAGGGCTGTCAGCACGGTTCACTGTAGGCATTACCTAAGGGTCTTTGCTGCGTCTCTTTGGCTCTAACTGCAATTTCATCTGGAATGAAAATCTAACAAATGCAAGTCTTCCAACATACACACACACACACACACACACACACCAGCGTTCATTTATATAT
>NC_090727.1:3228446-3234299 GCF_036898095.1 Palaemon carinicauda | reverse complement strand
GGTGTGAAGAAAGCTCTGGGTGATAGGAGGATAGATGTGAGAGAGGCAAAAGAGCGTGCGAGAAATAGGAATGAATGGCGAGCGATTGTGACGCAGTTCCGGTAGGCCCTGCTGCTTCCTCCGGTGCCTTAGATGACCGCGGAGGTAGCAGCAGTAGGGGACTCAGCAGTATGAAGCTTCATCTGTGGTGGAAATGTTGGAGGTTGGGCTGTGGCACCCTAGCAGTACCAGCTGAACTCGGCTGAGTCCCTGGTTAGGCTGGAGGAACGTAGAGAGTAGAGGTCCCTTTTTTGTTTTGTTTCTTGTTGTTGTCGGCTACCCCCCAAAGTTGGGGGAAGTGCCTTTGGTATATGGATGGTATGGATTTCAAAATTAGGAAAATAATATATTTCTAAATTAGAATTATAAGGTCTATTTATGTATAACATTACCCAAGTACCTAACTATTTAGTCAATTACAAATAATGTAAGTAGTTACAGTAGGTACTTGGTAGTTTCTTTTTTCCAGACTTTGTTTACAAAGAATATAATCAAACGACTTTAATAGTTTCTTTATTCCAGACTTTTCACTTAGTTTACTTCAAAGATATCTTTAGATTTTTTATTTTAGTTTCACCCCATCATTTACTACATAATGGAGTCTTGCAAGTCTATACAATCAGAAAATGGAAATAAGAAATTAGTCGATAAAGAAAAATACTTTTACTAAAAGCATAAAGAAAATGCTGATGGTTCCAAGATGTATTGGCGTTGTGAAAACATTGGCGTTGTGAAAACGCCAAGATAATCATCATGCCTTTTCAGCATGATGCTGAAGAGTTTGTGTTGTTACCTTTCGGGAATCTCATTGAAAACGGTTCTCAACGCACACACACATTTTATATATATATATATATATATATATATATATATATATATATATATATATATATATATATATATGTGTGTGTGTGTGTGTGTGTGTACGTGTATGTACATGTGTGTGTATATATATATATATATATGTATATATATATATATATATATATATATATATATATATATATACATACATACCGGGGAGATTTTCTTATTGTTCCTATGATTATTCTTTTACTTCTAGGTTTCAGTTGCAGTATTAAACGAGTTACTTGAAAACCTTTACATTGTTTCACCAGTGAAAACGAAATATGAATTTGGTTAAAGGCCTGGGAGATACGTTACATGTTTCGAAAAAAAAATACACCATGTTGTTGAACGTTTCCTTTCACTCTGATAGGATCTATTCTGGCGTTCATTAATCCTCTCCCATTTTCTTCAATTAAAACAAAGCCTTGATTGGAAATCTTTCGAGACCCAGAGATTGGCCATTCACATTGGGCGGGATCTGCGGCAGCTTAAAAGAGAAGGATCGATTAAGCTGGTTTCTTTCTGGTAAACTTTTGTATGTGTGTGTGTGTGTGTGTGTGTGTGTGTATCAGAACCACTGAGATGTATTTTAGTTGATATTTTTGACTCGAGGCCGACCGAAGACCAGGTTACGTACCCAGGTTACGTACTACTTTCATCTATTGATGATGCTATTTTGGTTATATTATTTAAAATTGCCACAACTTATTTTTATCTTTTGTGCTGACGGCAAGAATTCTGAATGAGAAAACGGAAGTAAGATTACAAGTGGACCTTCCTTGAAGTCAGTCTGCTTTGATTTTTGTTAGTTATGTAAACTCTCTCTATATTGGTTAATATTAGTCAACTTTGTCTTCTGTCCTTATTTATTCACTCCACATAACATTCTTAGGGTTAAATTCCCTTGCAATAGAGGATGGAGAAGCTAAAATGTTTTCCAAATTCAAGACTTATTTTTTTTCAGTGCGAGTCCTTTTGATCCTTCAGAGTTTTATTGACTAAATCAATGGCCAATAGCAGCGACAAAGGGAATTTGTCCTCTTCCAAGTGGCTTTAAGTAGACTCATGTCAATTGTAAACGAATGTACCAATGTTTGAATGTACTCAGGATATAACTATAAAAAGACATATATATATATATATATATATATATATATATATATATATATATATATATGTATATGTATATATATATATATATATATATATGTGTGTGTGTGTGTGTGTGTGTTTCGTTCTTTCAGGTCACGCTCAGATCCCCCCGTCTCTCTCGGGTAGGGGGAGAGGGAGTATTCATTCCCTGGTGAAACAGGGATACGTGTGCGGTTGTGTCCATTTCTATTCAAATTTTTAGTGGGTGTCGTACAGTAGTGTTAGAAGCTTAAGAACAGATCATAGAACTTGTATCTTCGTATATATATATATATATATATATATATATATATATATATATATATATATATATACCTATATATATGTATATATATATATATACATACATATATATATTGATATTTGCATTAAAACTCAGTGACAAAAGCATTTATTGGTTTCTTGTACCTCACAGGTCAAATCACATTGTTTTTGACTTCTCAAACTGCGTAGTAAAGATTACCACATCGCAGAACCTCTAAAATATTCAAACTTTTCTTATTCATCCTTTGATATGTTTGGGACCTCGGTATGAGGTGAATTCCACACTGTTATTGAATGTGATTTTGTCTAATTCTATCCTGAAAAAACTGTTTGTATTAAAGAGAAAGAAAAGAATGCACAAAAGGACATAGAAAAATGTATTTGTGAGATTGAAATCCCTCTGAAACGGCGTATATTGTACCTAATTAATCCAGTCGGTTTGGCCTGTTCTTCTAGCGCCACTTTTCAAAATTGGGTTGGGCTTTTATTATACACAAAAATGATAATAACTTTTGCTGCATTTTGGAAAACACACTCTCTCTCTCTCTCTCTCTCTCTCTCTCTCTCTCTCTCTCTCTCTCTCTCTCTCTCTCTCTCTCTCTCTCTCTATCTCTCTCTCTCTCTCTCTAAGTAACTTGCCATACGTTGGAAAACTTCGATTTTCGTCCTCTCTCTTTGCAGGCTGAAATCAGAAAAATATTGCATATTTTCGTTTAAATTTAGAGAAGAGACAGTCGACGTTCCTTGAATTTTGAAAACTTAAAAGATTCCAGTAAACTAGGACAAATTATTTCATCTGTTAGAAATGTGTAAATTCTTTAATTTTTAAGGATAGTGAACAGTCACGATCTGATTAGTTAATTTTTTAATAGTTTTATTTATTTATCAGATCAAAATTGAATTAATCCAAAACGGCAGCCTCTTTGGAAATAAAGTTCAATTTAGTCTGATGGAGGGAACACAGTTTGACAGAAGTAAACTGTAAAATCTAATACAGCTTCAGAACAAATAGTGCTGGATGGCACTATTTTCAGTTTAGATGCTGATATTTATTACCTCCGCCAACGAAGTTTGAAGAAGGTTATGTTTTAATCTAAAAGTCATGAAACTTACAGGAATTAAATGTTATATAAAAGCTGGATATGAATGTATTTTGGGAGGCCAAGGCCAAAGGACAAGGTCACGGCCAAGCAAAATGTCCAATTCACGTAATCAGTCATAAGTTTGGACTATGGTTGTCACAGAGACTCAAACTTGGTTAATTTTGAGTGTGTTAAAATCCATATCAATTAATACGTCAGGTTCGAAGGTCAAGGACGAGTCCAAGGTTAAGGTCAAGTGAAAGGACAGAATCCGCTCATCAACCAAACGGCCACAATCCAGACAACAAAATAATGAAACTTTCAGGGATTTTAAACTTATGTAAAGAGCAGTTAAGGTCAAAGGTTAAGGTCAAGCAAAAGGTCAAATTCCGGTCATCAACCATACGGCCACAATGTTTATCGTAGATAAATGAAATTTGCAGGGATTAAATGTTTGTAAAAAGCTAGATATGATTAAATTTTGGAAGGTCAAGGTTAAAGGTCAAGGTCACAGTCAAGCAAAATGTTCAGTTCGCGTAATAAGTGACACTATTTTTACCTTATATCATCACTGTTTTCATAGTGGACTAAATATCTTTCATCAAATTAAACTTGAGTAATATATTGGAATTTAGATTTCAGATTGCTGTCTGTCTAATAATTTTCTTGTAGAAACAAAACATGAATGGCGTTCCCGACCACAGTGTCGGACCTATAGTGTAAATAATAAGGAAATATCAGCTGTGATATAAGTGCGTCTGGTAATTGATAGATATTACCTGTTTTGTGTAAGCATTTTCTTGTCTTATTTGGCGTTTGTACTCGTAAAATTGAAAAATTGGTGAAGGAAGCAGCTCTTGAACATGATTCTATTCTTTTACAGTAATTAAAAGACCCAAGGGATTATAAAAGTGACCAAGAATATATTTGTTAGATTTTATGTGGAAGTTATTTTCCTCTAAGCATATGGTGACATTTGGAACATTTCGAAATTTTTGTGATATTAGGAATTCTCTGAATACTTACTGTGTAGATGAAGTACAGTGGGGAATTTGTGTAAAGTTACTTGCTGTGTAGATGAAGTAGACTCACAGGGGAGGAGCTGTGTAAAGATCAAATCTTATTTTTTACGATAAATATTTAAAGTACTGGAACAAAACTCGTTGTATTTTGAAGAGGTTGGTGCGAATACCAAAACATTACGTGATCAGAAAATAGCCTCCGTCTGAGCCTCCTAATCGGGTCTGTTGTAATTCTTATCTTTCTGATTTATACGCCTCCTTTATCTCGGAGGAACAATGATTTCAAGATTTCCTTCCTTTAACTTATACAGTATATCATCATTATCATTATCATTGCCAGCCGTTACTGGTCCTCTGCAGATCAAAGGCATCAGGCATGTCCTCCCACGTTCGTCTGTTTATGGTCCACACCTGCAAACTTTATTAGTTCGTCAATCCGTCGTCAGCTCTTCCTTTCTCTGCTTTTACAATCTCTAGGGGCCCTTCGTTATTATTAATGACTATCTATTACCTGTCACTCTCATTGTATGTCGTGCCATGTCTAATTCTTTTTTCTTGCTTAATGTTAGAATATCCTCTACTTTAGTGTGCTTTCGTATCCATGGGGAGCCCCTCCCCGCGTCAGCGAGAGCGGGGGAGCCCCTCCCCGCGCTAGCGAGAGCGGGGGAGCCCCTCCCAGCGAGAGCGGGGGAGCTCCTCCCCGCGCCAGCAAGAGCGGGAGAGTCACTCCCCCCACCAGCGAGAGCGGGGGAGACCCTCCCCGCGCCAGCGAGAGCGGGAGAGTCACTCCCCGCGCCAGCGAGAGCGGAGGGGGGGAGCCCCTCCCCGCGCCAGCGAGAGCGGGGGGGGGAGCCCCTCCCCGCGCCAGCGAGAGCGGGGGGGGGGGAGCCCCTCCCCGCGCCAGCGAGAGCGGGAGAGTCACTCCCCGCGCCAGCGAGAGCGGGGGGGGGGAGCCCCTCCCCGCCCCAGCGAGAGCGGGGGGGGGGAGCCCCTCCACGCGCCAGCGAGAGCGGGGGGAGCCCCTCCCCGCGCCAGTGAGAGCGGGGGGGGAAAGCCCAACACTAAAGAGTTCCTCTAGCAGGCTTATTTTTAATTAAATGCTCATGAAGCCTTTTTGAAATCAGAAAGTCTTCAGGATATGAAATAGTTCATGGCAGAGCCATGTCGGCTTCAAATTTTTCTTTGAAAGGAAAAATACATCGTGAAGATGGGAGCAGTGACAAGTGGAACCTGGAAGGTAGTCTGGAAAAGCAAAACAAGAAGAATGTTGAAGACTAAAAGTTGATTTATTTGAAAGGATTCCAACAGAAAATACAGGAAGAAGAGGGAGACAGAAATGAGAACGGGAGAGAAGATTGAAAGAATCTGAAAAGAACTAATGATAAGTCGTTGATCAGTTTAGGAGAGGGTAAATTTGAAATAAGAAATAAAGTCCATTATGTTGA
>NC_090727.1:3200946-3215946 GCF_036898095.1 Palaemon carinicauda | reverse complement strand
TAATTGAATGCAAAACCAATTTTGAAAGCTTATTAAGTTCATTAGTATTTTCCCTCTTTCTTAATTTCACGAGAATTGGTTAAAGATATCTGCAGTATTCTTTTGCCAGTCAAAGAATACAAAAACTCGCTAGCGGTAGTATCTCAACGGGTGGTTGGTGCCCCAGCCAAATCTGTTTTGTTACCCTTAATGTCTGTCAATTGCCTGTCATTTTCATGATATGTCCTATTCTTTTTCTTACAAGTTGTTAGAATATCTTCTACTTCAGTTAGCTCTCCTATCCATGTTGCTCATTTTATATCTCTGAGTTACTCCTATCATTATTCTTTCCATAGCTCTTTGAGATATAACTAGCTCACGTTGTAATTTTTCCATCTTTATTAAATAATTCAAAATATTAATGTGGACCTATTCACTCCGATGAATTCGATTGTTACCTACGTCATTTCCAGTTGCATCCCATTAATTGTAGATAAGAGCAACAAGATTAATTACAATGATCCACCTATTGCTAAGGCTTTACTTTATGCAAATGAGGTCCAATAGGATCAAAGGTGAATGAATGGGAGAAATTGTTGCTATAAATGAATGGGAGCGATCATTTACGATGTTGCTAATGCCATCAATGTGGTTGTGTTAATTTATTGTAATTTATTGTATAAACAGATTTGATGTGATTAATTTCAAATGTTTCTCATTGTATCACAACGATATTAAGCCTAATTCTTTTTAAATGGCAGTTCCGTTGCTTTTGGGGCTTTAGTTCAAATGGCATTTTGAAAGTTTGATATCCTCCAAAAAAATAAGATGCGAGCATTATATGTTACACAGAAGTTTATCTATTGCTTTTTTCAAAGAAATAAAGAGGATTTCTTTGGCTTCTTTGATAAAGATTAAAGGCGAAAAAAATCCCATTTGGCGAGGAGATGAAATGGTGGACGAGTACAAAGGCCCAAAGGAACGCTTGTACTACGTGTCTAGAATCCATTCAGAAGAAATTGTAACGTTGGACGAACTGGGAACGGAATGACTCAAAGGCTCTCTCTCTCTCTCTCTCTCTCTCTCTCTCTCTCTCTCTCTCTCTCTCTCTCTCTCTCTCTCTCGGACAGACAGCATGTCAGGACGGACGGGGTTGGGGAATGTGGTCATGTGACAACAGATGTTTAGAGTAATCACATGTGAACGGAAGTGGCATAATAAGGTTACTTGGGAATTATTTTCTTCATTAAAAAGAACAAATTGCTTTGAAAGTAAGGTTATATAGAACTAATTTTCTTAAAGGGGGTCGTTGAAGGAATTGATTTTAAATAATAAACGAGATCGATGAAGCCTTTCACTGATTTGTTTTATCAATTTTATATAACTCTTGGCAAGTTTTAAGTTTATGATCCTTTCATACCATGACGAAGTAATGACCATAAAATACATTAAAAATGCATGGATCAGCCAGAATCTAATTTAGTTACTTAATTGTATATCGCACAAAGATATTTACGTAGATTTGGTTTCAGCGTATCAGTCACAGTTGTTTAAGAGATCAATCATAGTATATGATGCAATTGTAAATGTAGGAAATGTAATGCAGCCTCAGATTACTTACACACACACACACACACACACACACACAGGGTTGTGCGTTTATGTATTTATTCGTTGTTTAATTTGAAGTTATTTTGGTTTCTTTCCAATCTTGAAAAGACTTTTCCACTTCAAACACTATTTATTTGAGTAAATTTTTGTATATATATATTTTTACTTTCGAAATAAGGTTAGAATGAACATGAAAGAAATGTTTTCTGTATTTCTATAGTTGCCCTAAAGTTTTTAATTGAATTTTAAAAGTATTATGATTCTATATATGATTAGGTTTTGCTGTTATTGAATAAGAATGGAAGATTGATACCAGACCTATTTATTAAGTATCGACTGTTTCTGAGATCTCGTATAATGGTAATGAAAATACAGGAGATATTTCCCCGACTTATTTAGCCGTTTTGTGGAGGAAATGAAGGGCAAATGCAATTTGAATTGTGTATGAAGGTTTATTAAAACCACTGACAAGGTAATCCAGTTTTATTTATATATTTTTTATTGATAAGAATTTAGTTTACAGTTTCATGTATAAGCCGTGATAGGATATATATACATTTTATATATTTTTATATATATTCATGTGTGTATATATATATATATATATATATATATATACATACATACATACATAATACATACATTCATACATACATACATATATACATACACATTGGTGTATACTTTCAAAAGTTGGATAACCTAAGATATTGTTCATAATACAAAATATATAATTAGATAAGTTTCTTTTGCATTTATGACCTTAGCAGCTGCGATGCAAAATCTGTTAATCTGCCAGAGTAAATCTGTTCTCCAAGCAGTTTCTGTTAATTTGAATTAACGATAAGCAAAGTTGGATCACCTAAGTTGAAAGTTAAAGCGATTGTAATAATGAGGGGACCTAGAGGAAAACACTAAGAGTCCAGGAGTTCTAGGTAGGCCCACAGAATCCCGAGACAGCCTTTGATTTCTCATTCATAGAAGACACGTGGTTACTTGATAATACTTATTATTTTTATGTGAACGCATTCCATACTTGTAAATCATTTTATAATTGAATAGATATTAATGAGGGTTATTACTAACGATCATAAGAGTGTTTTTGTAATTGATATAGGGATTTAGCGACCACAGGACGGTCTGTAGATGGATATGACACATTTGCAAGGTCCGTGGATTGCTTTTAGCCCAAAGCTCGTAATTACCTGTTATAAGTTTTGCTGCGTTGTATTGGGGTTGATATAAAGTGAGTGGGTCTAAAAATCTGTCATTTGTTCTGACTTCGTTGTCAAAAGACATCGTAGGATGAGAGTGATGTTTCGATTTTTATTTCGGTTTTCGTTTTGACGCTCTAATTCTTTTGTCGTAATCTATTGCTTCTGTTCTTCAGATTACAAATCTATTGATATATCAAATTTGTTAATTTTATAATGTATATATCATCCTAAAAACAGGAATCTGGTCTTCTTCATCGGTGTAGGAAACCAGTTGTTTATATTGAAGTTAAATACCATGGAAATGCAGCCAACAATTTCTAACCAGATTAGGGAATTTGAAATTTAACATGTGCACAGCACATTCAGGATGGTCCCATTGGTGTAATTCTTGGTCGGAGTATCGTTGAATGGATAGTAAGAGAGGCTTTGAAGTTATCCAGTATATCAGTGAATTTATGTGAGGGTTGGAATGGGAATCATTAAAGTTTCTGTGGAACTTTGAGGAGTTTCTTAATCACATAAATATTGTTATTGTTTAGATTTTGACTAGTCGTAATTGTCCAGTAATTTTACTCGTAGGAATGTTCTGTATGTTCTGATTACATGAATGTATGTTTTGAATTATTTGCATCAAGTTATTTTACTTGACATTGTATGACTCGATATGAATAAATCAGTGATTTATGGCGTAGATAGGTTTAAGAACCGTGTTTTTTTTTTTTTTTTATGTTTTATGACAGGTAAGTTTCAATATTTACGAATGGGTTGAACTTTACTGTAATATTAACATAATTAGTTATCAGTTTGGCTGTTTATGATACGGCCTATCATTACGTTTTCAGTGGAATACAACTAGTCATTCCCGTGATTAGTTTCTCTGGTTTAGTAGCTCCTCAAGTTTTAGCAAATATTATGTTTATGTAATTATGTATATTAATTGGTTATATGAGAAAAGATACTTGGAATGCATTCATTTCATGGGTTTAGCCTTTCCGGATAGAGATGTCTCGAGATGGATGTTATTTATTATCTATCGAGTCCTAATCATCCTGTTGAGTGGATCGGAAAATTTCAAATTTCTGCTGTTGTTGTCGAAGTTGAAAATATTCTGTTGAAGAATCTCGTTTAAATTGGTTTGTGTTTCTGGCCAGGAATTTGTATATATAAGTGAAATATGCAAAATCTTAAATGACAAGCGTTCAGTTCTTGTTATAATGATTGATGGTTTTTGGTAGCCTATGGGAAACGTCCCTGCCTGGTGATCTGTTAGACAGTGGTTCAAGTACCGCTCAACTCCACAGTTTCTTGTAATATCTGCAACGTTACCATCCTTTTAAGCTAATGATAGGGATTTGGGTGAGCCTATAGGTTTAACTGCTGGGTCATTAACAGTCATTGCCTGGCCCTCCCTGGTCTTAGCATGGATGGAGAGGGACCTTGAATGCTGAGCATATGGATGTATGGTCGGTGTCAAGGGCATTTTCCTACAAGGGCATTGTCACTGTCCCTTGTCTCTGCCATTGATGAGTCACTTTTAAACCTTACAACCACTAGATGTTTTTACTGTAGCGAGGAGCACATGAGTAGCTGTTCACAAAGCTATCCAATGTTCTTAATCCACTCCAAGTTAGAGAGGCATCACAATCAAATGATTATATAGTTCGTTGCGAAAATTAGTATTTGGGTGACTACTGGTAAATCCCAAGATGTTCTATTTTAGACTTTATTAGTCACACTCTATAGCGTATTCGACTGCTTGTATCAACTTTCTCCATCTATTTCTAACCCTTGCATCATCTTCCCCTAGTCCCAGCCCGCCTACTTCCATCCTTCTGTCCTTATCTCTCTTGAATGTTTTCATCTGCCCCCTTCTTATTACTAGACTCTTCTGCCTGCTCAGTGGTGATTATATATATATTTATATATATATATATATATATATATATATGTATATATATATATATATATGTATATATATGTATATATATATATATATATATATATTTGTATATATATATATATATATATAGCTTTCCGGCCACGCTCATGGGGTAGAGGGAGTTATCATACCCTGATGAGAATGGGGTTACCATGAGAGGTACACTCGAACACCTGTCTCCTCAAATTGCTGAAACCTCGTGTTTTAGTTAGGAATGGGGGAGCGGGTAGGGTGGCTTGAATCTGTGTGTGTGCATATCTATCGAAATATTTACGCATCATTTGTAACAGATTGGGCTCGCTAGTCAAAAAGAATTGGCAATACCGGAATCTACGTGAAAACGAAGCAATAAATGATGAGGAAGAAAATCCCCCTGGGACAGTCGAGCGAAAACCCTGAGATCTTTCTCGACCTCCATTACCGTCGCCATTACCAAGGCATTAATGGCTGTGACCTGACAGGAAGTTCCAGTATTATCAGAATAGATGCCCACCAGAGCGTCAGCCAGACAAGCCTAACCCTCCACTGTGGTGCCCAACCACAGCAGTGCCCTTCCAATTAAACAGCTTAATCTCACTGTCCTGGGATGGGATCGATCTGCTGCCACGTGAATGCCTGGTGAAAACGTTACCTCTGACTAGCCAGGAGGCTATTGTAACCAAAGTTACTGAAAGTAACTATTTAAATATAGGCAAGTGCAAACTGTTAACAAGTTCGTCTAAAATATTACTTATTCACATTTGATAGCGTTTTAAGTGTTGCTTATGAGCAGCAGAGCTAAAGGAAAATTTATTGTCCTGTCTCATAATGCCCCAGAAACTGAACCTAATCAGCGCTCGGGCTGACAATGGCTTCCAGTGATTCATTATTTAGACTTATGAGCCCCTTTAAACCCTCATCCCGAAGTCACACGAACAGTGTTCATCAGTAAACAGTATTGTTAGCCACCATGAGCGTGACTTGAACCTGGGGTCCACAAATATTGAGTGTCCGACGTATCCATTAGGTTACAGCAAAGCTGTAGCTTATTGGAATCGTCTGTGTCTAGCGCTTTGTTGGACGGGGGTTCTAGACACGCTCAAGCTCGATAGTTTCTTGGTATTTTAAAAGAAAACTTTAGATCGAATGAAATTTTTATTAAATTGACCATATTGTGAGTGGAGAGCTTCGCATTCCTCATGCTAAATATCAGCGAAGTCTTAGAGTAGTGGCTCATCTTCGTTTACTTTCTTGTAACATTTCAACTTCAGTGGCAACCTCCTCTGTCTTATTCTCTTTTCTTTTCATTCCTTCTGCAATCATTCTTGATCTCGACTCTTATTTCCCAACCGGATCTCTCAACTCTCTCCATCGTGAATTAGAATCCAACATTCATCGGTTTCTTTTGAAGTCAGTTCTTTGTGTCTTCTATTCCACTCGTGATTGATATCTGTCTTCTTCTTCTTCTTCTTCTTCTTCTTCTTCTTCTTCTTCTTCTTCTTCTTCTTCTTCTTCTTCTCTTTTTTTTTAACAAAATCATTTACGCATAGTTTGACTTCTATTTTCCATCTTATTTCAAGAACTGAAACTTTTATTTTGACAAATTGATAAAAACCTTTTTCAAATTATAAGGAAGCACATCAGATATCTTTATCTTTCAATTTGCGAAAGAGAGAGAGAGAGAGAGAGAGAGAGAGAGAGAGAGAGAGAGAGAGATTGCATTCCTGCAAATTTTTCTTGAATTCAGTGTAAGGGAAAAATTCCTCCATATAAAGAAAGAAGTGGCGAAATTTTCCTTAAGATATTTATATAGTGAAAAAGCTCTTTCATCACATGAATCTTCCCTGTGTTTTTCGTGAGATAATGAAAGGTGATGGGCTCCCACGAGAGAGACTTTTCCCATTTGTCAAAACAAACGAGGAAGTTACGAGAGGTAACGCAGGTTTCACCTTACCTACTTTTATCGGGGCGAGACACGGAAACCCAGGATCTACTTACAGCCACATTCCCTGTCCCTCAAATGGGAAGGGAAAATAGACCGAGTAAAGAGCTGTCAGCCATATATTAGAAATGTTTTTAACACATCCATAGAGAGAGAGAGAGAGAGAGAGAGAGAGAGAGAGAGAGAGAGAGAGCTTCATTTGCATGTCTTTGCTGTGAATTTTATTATATCTATGAATGCCGTTGGATTCATAGTAGAATATGTTTTTATTTAATGAATTATTTAAGCTGCTTCAATAACCTGCTTATGGTCGTCACTATTCAATACCAAGAATTTTGTGAGGAGAATGAATTGAACATTCCACAGAGTATTTGGCTCTAAAATATTTGATTATAAACTTGTGTCAACTGACAAGTTCAATGCCATTTTATATATATATATATATATATATATATATATTATATATACACATGTATATGTATATACAGATATATGTGTATATGTATTATATATATTTATATACACATGTATATGTATATACAGATATATGTGTATATGTATATATATATATATATATATATAATTTAATAGCCTCATACTAACATACATATATATTTATGTATATTTACACACACACATATATATATGTGTGTATATATATATATATATATATATATATATTATATGTGTGTGTGTGTGTGTGTGTGTGTAAATATATGGTTTGTATGGACTCCCTTGTGTTCTGTTTGTATGCAATTACGTGGAAATGCTTTCACCAGCACTAACATCGTGCTCAACCATCTGCCTATTTATACTGCAGAAATTGAAATCCTCTAGCGAGTTTCGTTAAATTAGCGACCTAGATGGGCTTTGTTATCAAAGTGCCGCAGGTGACGAAGAATCCCTTCAGGAGCCTCAGTGTTTAAAGACACCATTTACATTTGGAAGTTCTTCTTTTTAATTTTTTTAATTTTTTTTTTTTCGGTGTTTCCCTTTGGTTTTGATTGCCTTTATAGTCTTGGCTACTTAAGAATGTGTGCTTGCGATTGGCGGAGATAAAAAGGATCGTTTTAGGTGATTATCTTCTGAAAATATCTTAGTTTTTTTGCATTTTAACATTGTGCGTTCTACACGATATTGTGTGTAAATTGTTATTATGTATATTTTGGCTTTGATGCATAATTTTTACGACAGAATTAGTAACAGCAGAAGCTGCGGAGCAGAGTCAATTCATAAACCTGCCTACTACGAAATTCTGTAAATTGCATATTTTAAACATTTAGAAAATCAGTTTGTACTCTTATGTACTGTAAATATGGACTCTCAGCAGTCCGAAATTTGTTTTAAATATATATAATTATTGAAAATAAATGTTTTAGTCTCCCTTGTCACATCATTTGCTTAGACTAATCTTGACTCTCTCATTCTCTTTCTTGCAGAGATTGTCCGCAAAAGAATAACTGTCTTTGACGATTTTACATTTCAATTCTAAAAAGAAATAGTGGCCATTTCCATGTGCTAAAATCTCTAACTTTAAAGTAAAGAATGCTTTAGTTTTCGATACTAATGGGAGAAACTTTTTTTTTCGTAATAAATAATTGAAAATAATTATCTTACGTTGTATAGAATATGGAAGCTTTTTGTCCCTTTTTTGTCTAGTTCTTTTTATTTGGATTTTACTCCCCAGAGTATAAAGCATTTTGGTGAATAATGTTTGTTTACATAATATGTCATTTTCAGAAGTTGGTTTCCTCCTATAATTTCAAATGAAGAAATAAAGGAAAAATTTATATTTAGATATTAATTCGTGAAGTTGTTACTGAAGAGTAAATGCAGGCTAGAATTGTAATCTTCAAAGCTCGGCAACTTAGGCAGAAACCACCAAACTATCTGTAAATGAAGGTGTTCCGAAAAGCCTCCTGTAACTGTAACACAGAATTCTAATAGCTCCCTGTTCCGTCAGAACGCGAGCTCTGCAAGTCAACTGAAATCCTCCTACCAGTAGAGTTCCGAAAAGGGCCAATAAAATCTTATCAATGTTCACTGTGTAATCTTCCATAGGTTACATATCATAAGAGGTGTTGCAAGGTACAATTGAAAAAAAAAAATCAAATCATAGTCTTCAGAAGTCATTTGGATCTAGGGGTGGAGCCGTTCAGAACTGCTCCGGGAAGCAAAAGAAGAAGAATCTTGAAGCCTAAACATCGATTTTTTTAAAGGATTCGGACAGAAAATACAGAAAAAAGAAGAGGGAGACAGGAAGGAGAACGGGAGAGAAGACTGAAAGAATCCGAAAAGGAGAACTAATGATTGATCGTTGATCAGTGTACAATATGCTCATTTGAAATGAGAAAGTAAATGTTGAAGAACCAAAAATGAAGATTGTGCAGAATAAAGCGGAAACTACGCAAAAGTAGACAATATTGAACGACCAGAGAAAGATCTAAATTTCTTCAATCTGACGTAAGAAAAAAAAATGACGAATAAGTTTTCATAAGAGAATGCCGTCTCCTGAGCTCCGGAGGTATTCTCAGAAAGTCTTCAGAGAAGAATCATGTCCTTTCGCCGCATACATATTTCTCTCTCTCTCTCTCTCTCTCTCTCTCTCTCTCTCTCTCTCTCTCTCTCTCTCTCTCTCCAGTCTGATAAAACTCCGAAAAGGAGCCAAATAAACTAAAGAAAAATGGGGAAATCTTTGAAGAGAACAAATTCATTTTGGCGTAGGAATCATCTTTTCCGCCGAAGACATTTGGAAGATTCCTGATTTGCAACACGATTCAAAGAGGGGGGTTTTTTGGATTGCTCGAGTCCTCAGATATTTCCATAATTGTTATCAAAACTATATAGAAAACTTAAAATGAAGATGGATATAACAAGTGGAGATAAATGAAGACTTTGAAAATAGCGCGAAGATTTGTCCAGGGTTCTTTCGTAGCTCTCGCTCGAGTTTGGTCTTCAGGTTTTATGATGGAGTCAAGGGGCGAATCCATCGCCACGTTTAACAAGAATTCACACTTTATTATGGCGGCTTCAGGGAAAAACAATAAAAATATGAATGTTCATTTAATACACTTCTGTGATATTATTTTTATTTTTTTTCGCCTGCTTTATCCATTTAATTATATAATTTTTGAAGTAGGAGATGATAAATAATGGATTGATTTAAGCTAAAGATCAAGACGACTAGCGACATCTAGCCGAGGGCCTTTGCATGAATAGACGCAGATGATTTATATGTACACACACACACACACACACACACACACACACACACACATATATATATATATATATTATATATATATATATATATATATAATGTCTGTGTTTAAATTTATATATAAATATATAAATTATCTTTGAAGGCTATTGCCTTAGTGGCGTCATTAGCTCGATATCAAAAGAAGCCTTCAATAAAATAATTCCCTTAGATTGTTTAAGATAATTTGCTTAGTTTTGTTGGAAATCTATTTAGTAGCTTTAGTTTATATTTTGGTTTTATTTGGTGCTTTCATATACTCAAAACTCGCCTGAGGTATATAAGGTTTGATCTGCAAATTTAAGCATTCATATATGAAAAGAATGTTAAAGAAAGATTACGACATTCTAAAAAATAGCTCGGCGAGGAAAGGAAATAAGGAAATAAACTAAAATAACAAAAGGAAGAGAAACAAGATAGAATAATGTGCCTGAGTGTACCCTCAAGCAAGAGAACTCTACTGATGTTATTTATTTCTTGAATATATATTTTAACTTTACTAGGTAGATAGATAAATATATCTATCGTTAGATGTATAGATAGTGACCGATAATGTTTTGCATACCTAGACAGACAATTACGAATTTTTGAATGACTATGGGAAAACGAAAATGTTAAATGCAGTCGTTTATTTCCAGTTCTTTTCTTCTTCATAAAATTTTATGAGAATTTAATGGGAAAGGAAGATGAGTGGGTAGGGTGTGTTAGGGCTAGATATGTTCTCTTGCACAAGTTGATGGCAGTAGGAATTGGCCATAAGATTCCGAATAGGGGTGGGTCAATAGGTCCCCTTTTCTAGACATTTATATTCATTGGAAAAGCCCCAAGTGATGCAGATATATAGTGTGGAGGATAGCCTCAGAGGTCATGATTTATGGGAATTGTTCTTAAAGGTTTAAAGATTACTCGTGAATGACGTAGGCAATGGACAGTGGCAATACCCTAGCAAGGCAATGTCCCTCAATTCCCCTCTCCATCCAAGCTAGGACCAGGGAGGGCCAGGCAATGGCTGTTGATGACCCAGCAAATAGACCTATAGACTCCATCTAACTCCCATCCTTAGAACACAAGGATGGTGAGGTTGCAACACTACAAGAAGCTATCGAACATGAGCGTGAATCAAACTCCAATCCAGTAGACTGCCAGGTAGGGATGTTTCCAATAGGTCACCACAACCATTGTGAAATGTCAACCTTTTCTTGTTTTTATGTTACGCAATATCCTAAATAAAAAAAACGTTTACGTAACACACTAATAACCGAGTCCACATACTGTATTTCCAGTTGGAGACTCGTTTCAATCAGTTAGTGGGCGGATATCTTGCGGGGTATCTGTGCGTTACTAATGTAATAGAGATTTTACAGATGAAAGGTCAAGGCTAGTGAAGGCTGTTATTCCTTTAAAGAAAATGCATTTTAAGTCTTGTCCTATAAGACATCTTTGCTTTTATTTCTTTATCCTTAGGAACATTGAAATTTTCGTTTAGATTTTGGATTCGGAAGCTCTTTTGATTTACTCCAGATATGTTGGATTCGATTGATGTTTAAGAAGGTTAAGTGATTAGAATTGTCTTTAAAGTAATTATATTTTTACATCATTCCTATTTTTAAATAAGGCATTCTGAAGTTCAGGTTTGTTTGATCCAGCGGTTGACTTATGAATATAGTGGTCGTAATTTTCCCTTTTTAATTCCCCATCTACTCTTGTATGCTAGGAATAGTTTAATGGTTTTTCAACTGCTATGTGTCTAGTATCATCTGTACTAGCCAGGGACACCCATACTAGGTTGGTTTGCTGTGACCTATCAGACAAAAGTCTCCCAACATCACCAATCCTCACTGGAAAGCGTGGTAATGAAAACTGGCCAAACCCCAGACATAATTATGGATATATCTGAGGCCTTTTTCCTGCAGTGGACTAGACACGGCAACATTTTTTTGTTTTTTGATTTAGGCTATATGTTTTGAATGGGAATAACCCATAACGTTGATGGGCTACATAATTTTCATTATTACACCGTTTTTAATTATCAACGTTTCTTGTTTCACCATTTTCTCATTCTTTCGTCGGCATCATTATCAAGCTACGTACTTGCAACCTTAACATATAAACTTAGCTTATCAAACTCAGATTCCACAGAGAGAAAGTTTTCATAAAGAAGCAATTCCTTGTAGAAAAAAATTCTGATGATTGATTATAAAAAACCCAAAGCAAATAGGAGGAATTGGAAAAGGCGAATTGCTAATGTGAGAGGGAAGGAAGTTGCAGCTTATGTTTCAAGTTTCTTGATTTAAACAGTTGGAAGGATTTAATGGGATTTGTGATGTTTTCTAATGGTCCCTTCCACTCCATTCTTGTTTGTTTAGAGTTTAATTGATGAGAGAAGGTAACCATTCTGCCCCTCCCCCCCCCTCTCTCTCTCTCTCTCCTCTCTCTCTCTCTCTCTCTCTCTCTCTCTCTCTCTCTCTCTTGAGTATTTCACCTTAGTCTAAGGTTTCTAAGAGGTGGTCTAAGGCTTAGACCCCCTCTTAGAAGCTTCTACCTTCAGTTTCTTTGTTAGCTCATAAACGGCAGAAATAAGCGACAGATAAGTAGGCTACAGTATTTCACATCGACTTTGATGTCAAATATATACACGCATGATCAGCACTGAAGTCACACCACCACCGAAGCCATCACCAAGGAGGACCAGGTATTAGCTGATGGTAATCTGCACTTTATGCTTTCGTGCTTTTGCCTCAGAAATTAGTGAGTTACCCCTTGGTTTTATATCCTTCTTCATTATAGAACGGAAATTCATTAATAGTGCAAAATCTTCGGCTGACGAGCTAAACATTTCTGCAATCATCGTTAATTAGTCGATTTTTAACTGGACTGGAATTTTAATGCCCTGAATGGCTGGAAGTGGGTCAGTGATTTTTTTTTCTTCTAAATCTCATAAATGAATTTAGTATTCAGTATTAGGGTCGTTCGGTTTGTCGTTAACTTTCTGTATTCTCATGCATTTAGGGATTCGCAAAAACTATCGTACTATCTCTTGGATAGTACAGTGCAAGACTTACCCCTTGGTACAGTGGTCGCTTGCTTTTCTAGCATTTGCATAGCGGCAGATCGATCCCCGCGCAGCACCGTGAGTTTAATCTATTTACTGGGGAATCCATTGCTGGGGTTGGACATAGCTGTTGTGGGGATGGGGTTTGCCCGACTGACGTTCTGGTGAGTAAATATTCTGATTAAACTGGAACTGAAACCAGCTACCTTTAAGCTTTATGTTACTCTGATTTTATTATTTTTATTATGTCGAAATATATTTTGACGTAGGTCACCGTAGTAGACGTTTAACCTTTTGCATTTCATATTTTTATTGACGTCAAAGAACTAATCACAATTGGAGCACATTTTAACTATATAATAATGTCCCCTATTTATGATGATAATAATAATAATAATAATAATAATAATAATAATAATAATAATAAAGATAATCTTATAATGATAATCTTATTTGTGTATGACTTAAAATTTTGAACATTGGAATGAAACAGGGCATTTGTTAGAGACGGGCAGTGTGGTATGAGAAGGGAATAGTGTGAGAGAGAGAGAGAGAGAGAGAGAGAGAGAGAGAGAGAGAGAGAGAGATCTGTGTAGGTTAGTATCAGAAGGTTGAAAGGAAATCAGTTTATCCCTCGTTGTGGCGAAAAGGGACTGAAATGAAATTATCCCTTTTTCGGGTAGTGTTGGGGAGGGAGTAGCATGGGGGGAGGGGGGGGAGACTAGTAGAAAATGCATTCTACCGTCTTGTGAGGATTTTTTTTCCCATCAAGAGATTACAGATCATGAAGAGGGGCTTCTACTTTGAGGGTGCGTGTATAATATGGGGATTAACTTACACATATTTGAGTTTATGAAAAAGTCTATGTATATTTTTCTCGGGGGATGGGTTAGTACTGACTTTCCCTTCTTGCAATCGTGTGACTGTGGATGGCATTTCGATCTGTGCTATATGTTATAATAATCCTTTAGTTTTTAATATACATTTTCTTTTCACACAAACTAATATGCCGTAGAATAAGCTTTTATTTTGTAAAAAAAATAATTTCATTTTCATATAACTGACAATATGAAATCTAGTTGTAAAATTTGATGAAACCTTTTTCTTTTTCTTAGCGGCCAAGATAATATGTACCATGATCAGATAATATTATCAGCTGGATTTTATTTTGCTGCGAAACCTAATAATGTAAAATTTGCTATACGAATGAGGAAAAGTGTACATGATAATATAAAAGATGATCCGATGGTATATAAAACCTTTAGCATTTAGGTATTTCACGGTGGGGCAAGATATGGTTTCAAGTTTAAAAAACTGCTTCACGTTCTTATCACTCAGGATATATAAGGTGGAATAAGGTGTGCATGTCTTTAAAACTGCTTTCACAAACACGATTGGCATGTTCCTTACAGGTGCTACTGGCTCATAACTGTTTTGGTCCCACGTCTCACAGGTGTGGGAGTGTGTGTGTGGGGGAGGGGTGTTTCCTCCCTACATCTCCGAGCTGTGGGAGTCTGGGGGTTCTCCTCCTTATATATTTCAGGTGTGGGAGTGTGAGGTGGTTCCTCCCTACATCTTTCAGCTGTGGGAGTGTTGGGGGGGGGTTCCTCCTTACATATTTCAGCTGTGGGAGTGTGGGGGTACCTCCCTACATCTCTCAGCTGTGGGAGTGTAGTGGGTTCCCTTCCCTATATGTTTTAGCAGTCGGGGTTGGGGTACCTCCCTACATCTCTGAGTTGTGGGAGTTTGGGGGTTCCCCTCCTTATATATCTCACCTGTGGGAGTGTGGCGGTTCCTCCTTACGTCTCTCAGCTGTGGGAGTGTTGGGATTCCCATCCCTATACATTAAAGCTGTGGGAGTGTGGCGATACCTACCTACATCTCTCAGTTGTGGGAGTGTGGGGTTCCCCTCTCTATTTATCACAGCTGTGGGAGTGTGGGAGGTACCTCCCTACATCTTTCCGCTGTGGGAGTACCTCCCTACGTCTCTCAGCTGTGGGAGTGTGGGGTTCCTCCCTATAT
>NC_090727.1:3191652-3200446 GCF_036898095.1 Palaemon carinicauda | reverse complement strand
ATGAATGTATATGTGAAGATACACAAATACATATATATATATATATATATATATATATATATATATATATATATATATATATATATATAAATATATATACATATATATATATATATATATATATATATATATATATATATATATATATATATTTATAAACATATATATATAATATAAATATATATATATGTATATATATGTGTGTATATGTATGTGTATGGTTTGGGTTGAATCTGATAAAAACGTCATTTGTAGTTGATATTTAAATCTACTAAAAGTCACATACAATGAAATTCAAATGGACTCAAGGCATAAGTTTCAAGAACTTAATCAGCTAAAAGATTTTATCATAAAAGTATTTCCAATATATATATATATATATATATATATATATATATATATATATATATATATATATATGTATATATATATATATATATATATATGTGAAGATGTCCTTGATTTAGTTAGCAACAACTTCTTAATTAGTCTAGTATCTTACCTCTTCCTTTAGTTTAATATTAATTGAATTTCTCTCAGGAGTTTACATAAGCAAAGTTTCGTGGGTGAGGGATACGAATGCTGGTTTCTTTCTTTACTAGACATAAAAAGGGGTTTGAACAGGCACTTACAAGCAGTCAAAAACAAAAGCGTGGTTTCTACATTAACACTTAGTGATGAACTCAGACGTCTTGACACTGGCTGGAGAATTTGGTGAATCCTGGTTCAGTTAGGCCTAAACGTCATCTATAGGCCTACTGTCGTCGCTGAAGTATAAGCCTTCGTCAGGTGTTGGGAAGGCTGGCGCGAAGTTCTAGACACGCCTTGGTCACTCGGGGACGTCACGCCTCTCGGTCGCTCTGGGACGTCTCGCCAAACGCACTCACAGACACTCAGGTGCGGGCGTAGTAACTTTGTTCGTCGTCCTTCGTTCTCAGGGGTAATTGTTCCCCTGTAATTTCGCGGCTGCTTTAGTATTCTACGTAATCGCCGTCCCTCAATTTGGTATAGGCAGCCGCCACGTTGATCGTCAAGGAGACCCGGCAGGTTAAGTAGGTCGTTAGACCTATTATACAGAGTGACTACTAGGAAGAGAGCGAGATGCCGTCTTCTCGTTGCTTATATATGGTCGTCCTGGGCGTGTCAAGCTATCCTTAATCACGTGACTTTTTCCCGGCTTCCACGTCTCATTCGTCTATGTTCCGTTCGACATTCAAGAACGGATCCTGTCGTTTGGGGGGGTTGTTTACGGGAAAGAACCCTGGAGTCAGCGAAATTAGTTGAAAACATCCTACCTAACTCCCGTTCACTCTCCTGTCTCTCCACAACTCTTTCTATATCTTTACAATTACTACTAACTGCATTTGTCTCCTCATTTCTTATTAATTAACAAAACCCACAAATAAAGACATCAATAACATACATAAACCTTCTGCATATGAAACTTACTCAAAAATAAGCATATGTCTGACACCACTCGGCCAGCTACTAGGATTCTTATAGAATCCTCACATACAACAAAACAACAAACCTATTCTTTAGGTTTCCCAGCAATAATTAGTAGCAACTCATTAATCCTTTCCAATTTTCTGAAAACCAAATACTTCACCACATTATATGTTACCACAGTAATAAGTACAATCAAAAACACATTACACATAGTCAGAAATGGTGCAACATCTTTCTTGTAAAACAGAACATAATCATTATCAAGTGGCATTGCCACATTTTCTACCACTGTTAATTTGTCTAGCTGAAAATGATTAATCTTGTTCTCGTAACTCTTTGCAATGGAAGATTGATTTAACTCATAATGCAAAAACACACTTGGTACATAATAGAGATAATCATTTATCACTACTGAGCAAGAATCTGCAAATGACTTCAAGTTTCCTAACTGAAATGTTTGAGTCTTCCCATCACAAGTAACTTCTGCATTTTTAGTACTTTGTACATAAACAAAAATCTCATTACCTAAATGTAATGCCCTGTATGGCAAAGCAAAGGTTTCAAATTTACACTCTCTCATCAACTCATAATTCTCAAAGAAAATACCTTGGATACACGGAAAATTGCTCATAGGTTGTTTAATTTGCACAAAATTGCACATGGATTGACTTTCACTTATCAACACACACTGTTCTAAATCACCTTCTTCTAAAATAATCATCAACAACTTGTTCTTATCCAATGCTAGACGAACCTTCGGATGGTTCCAAATTATTGTTGCATTTCCTATCTTAACTGGGAAAGGATGTATTGTATATAGGTCAAACAAATTCATACCCTTGAAGGGGATCAATACCAACAAATACCCTTTTGTTACTTTCACAGTTGACATTGTGTAATACCAAAATATATCTTCTAGCAAAGGCTTGGAATGGCTATTTACTATACACCAATCGATAATTTCTTTCAAAGTTTTTGGAGAAATGATAGCAGGGCTGAGTATTCCCTTTTGTGCATTTATTAGTCCGTTCACAGATTCCTTGTGATCACCAATCTCGATTTCTACTTCATGAATCAACTTAAACACTTGTTCTACGTCATCTATTTTATTAGAAACATTCACGTTAACTTGATTAATAAATTCCACCATCTTTTTTATGTTCTCTACATTCTTATTATTATTTTCTATCAGAGTACTTATAAGATTACCCTTCTGATTAGCCCATTTCTCGATTAGTTCTACACGATCAGTCAAACCTCTTACATCGTTTTCTGTAGCCACTCCAAACAAAGCACTAAAGGCACTTCCTACAAAAGGTAACAAAGATCTCTTGTTTCTTTGAGGCCTGACAATGTCTTCAATTTTACCCTGTAAATTTCTTAATACTTCTACAAAGGCAGAATCACTATGGGTTAGTATGCACTTCCGTAGTTCTTTATCTAACTGGTTCAAATGTTCTTCCCTTTCTAATATTGAATTGACATTAATTTTTACTACAGCAAAATCTGTTAACAGTTCACCTTTTCCATGATTTTGTATCAAGGCCCCACTTTTAATGTCTATTTCGCAAGTGATACCGACCACCAGGGGTAGGATCAGAAGGAAGTTTTTCCACCACTTCCTGTAGAAGTTGAGAGGACCATGGATTAGTTTTTACAACCTTCATATGATTCCAATGGGCATACCTTACATCTAAATTCTGTTCATGTATCAGCTTAAATTTATTATTCCTTTCCCTTTCTAACACTCTATAAGGACCTTCAAATTTGGGAGATACCTTTTCATTTGGTCCTTCCTTTACATGTACCTTTATATATACTTGTGAGCCTATCTTCAGGTCAGTCATGGAACTAGTTGTGTCATAGTATTTCTTATTTACCTGTTGGCCCTTCTCTAAAGATTGTCTGGTTTGTCTTATTATTTGAAAGGTTCTTTGCAGTTTCCAAGCTATATAGTCCTGGTAATCATATGTGTGCCTAGGAGGTTTTGCGTCATCTACCAATGAGTTTGGCAGTCTTTTCTGATAACCATAAAGCAAAAAGTGTGGGGTTTCTCCTACTGTCTCATTTACTGTGTTATTCAAAGTAAACTGAACGTCCTCTAGCGCTAGGTCCCAATCTTCTGTAGTTGGACTAATGATAGTTCGCAGTACATCCAGTATCTTCTTATTGGCCCTTTCCACTGTCCCATTTGAACTCGGCTTATAAGGGGTTATCTCGCATTTCTTTATCTCAAAAAATTCACAAAGCTTTTTCATTACCTCACTGGTGAATTCGGGTGCATTGTCCGACAAAAGTACCTCCGGACACGAATGTCTTGTGAGTATTCTGGTCTTTAAAGCTTCTGCAACAGAAACTGCAGTTCTATCTCTGACTGGGACAATTTCTAAATACCGAGTCAAATAATCAATGAATACCAGTATATATTTATTTCCTCTCAAAGTTTTTGGAAAGGGTCCTATATGATCCATCTGAACTACCTCAAAAGGGTTTAAATTACTAGGATATTTTTCTAAAGGAGCTCTGACATTTACATGACCTTTATGCCTATTACAAGTTTGACATTCATTTACAAATTGCTTTGCTTCTTCGCTGCACTTAGGCCAAAAATAATTTCTATTTATTGTTCTCAGAGTCTTTTTGATTCCTGGATGTCCTGCCAACTTGTGGGTATGTGTTAGAGTTAATACTTCTTTAGTCAGGGTGTCAGGCACATATAGTCTAGAGCAAGCACTCCTATCCTTAGCCTTCTTATATAATATCCCATTTATTAATTCAAAATCTGACCTAGAGGTTTCATCTTGTAGCAAATCTCCTATTATTTTCCTGATACTTTCTTGTTTCTCTTGTTCTATTTTAACTCTCTCCAAATCTAAGTCTACGACCTGACAGCTGAAACAAAAAGTGTTAGTTGTGATAATTCTTTCAGTATCCTCTTGTGCTCTAGATAATCCATCTGCTAAAGTATTAAACTTACCTGGAATGTATCTAAATTCTGGAGCAAACTCTAGCACACTAATAAACCATCGATTAAACTTTAAGTTATTAGTGAAAGCTCTTTTCTTAAATAGGTCACAGATGGGTTTATGGTCAGTAAGTACATTTACTTTGTGTCCTAACAAAATGTGCCGAAACTTTCTCAGTGCCCAATAAATGGCTAAACATTCCTTTTCTGTGGTATTGTAATTTCGTTCGGCCGCATTCAGGACTCTACTTGCATAATATACTACCCTCATTCGGGTTTTTGCCTTCTGTAACAAAACTGCTCCTATTCCTGTATTCGAAGCATCACATGCTAAGTAAAATTGCTTGCTAAAGTCTGGATACACTAAGATAGGATCTTGGATTAATTTCTCCTTCAACTTTTGAAAAGCCTCCTCTTGCTCTGCTTTCCATTCAAACTCTACATCCTTCTTAGTTAATTCTGTCAATGGTTTAGCTATAGTAGCAAAATTTTTGACAAATGGTCTATAGTATCCTATCATCCCTAAAAATCTTCTTACACCTTTCAAATTTTGTGGAGCAGGATATTCCACAATCGCCTTTATTTTTCCTTCTTGCATGCGTAATCCATCAGCACTGATCACATGTCCTAAATATTCTAATGATTTCCTCAAGAATTGACATTTCTTAACCTTTATCTTTAATCCTGCCAGTCTTAGTCGTTCTAAAACGATTTCTATGGTTCCGAAATGGCTCTCCATATCTTTGCTAAATATAATGACATCATCTAAATAGACTGACACATTCTCTATGTCTCCTAAGATCTGTAACATTAACCTTACAAAAGTCAATGGAGCTGATGTTAACCCAAATGGCATTACCTGAAATTCTAAGTGTTCTTTATGTGTGCTGAAGGCAGTTAATGGCTTTGATTCTTCGTCTAAAGGTACTTGCCAATATCCACTTAGTAGATCTAAGGATGAGAAGATCTTTGCTCCTCCTAACTGAGCCAATACATCATTTATTACAGGCATGGGCATCCTATCAGGAACTGTGTTCGCATTCAACTTGCGATAATCAATCACTAATCTGTAACTTCCATCTTTCTTTGGAATCAACAACATGGGAGAATTATAAGGTGATTTAGAGGGTATGACCACTCCTTCTTCTTTCATTTCTTCTATCATTTTATCTACTATTGGACGTTGGCTGATAGGTAATTTATAATTAGGTATGAAAAAGGGTTTAGCTCCATCATCTAGGATTATCTTATGTCTTAACACCTCAGTCCTACCTAACCTATCACCTGTAATTGCTATGCCCGGCCTATATTTATTTAAGGTTTCTATTAACCTTTTACGGTACTCAGGAAAATCGGTGTTATCTATCTCCCTATCTATTCCTGCATCAATGTTTCCTATGGTAAAGAATGCTTCCTCCTCTAACGGAATCATTTTGTGTGTAACTTCTATTCCTGTACAAAATTCTGTACCCGCTAACAAATGGAGTCTTTTATCAGAATAATTCATGACATAAGTAGTACAGGCTAATCCCTCCATCTGAACTAATGAGTTATCCATTCTGACATATTCTGGTAATCCTTCTGGGGTCAAGATTACATCATTATTAGTGTGTAGGCGGGTTATCAAATATACTCTAGTAAGAGTATTGGGCAGTAGTACTACATCTCTAGCTAGCCTAAATCTTATTTTGTTTGCATCTGCTGTGCTGATCAGACTTATTTCCCCAGTTTGTACTTGAGTACAAAAACATGAATCTTCATCTCCTCCTTTTTGAGATTCTGTTTCTCTTAAGTGTCTTAATTCTTGTGAATTCAATGTGCCTAGCAGCAAAACTTCTTGGAATTCCCTTTTATCTATTCTCTCAGATTCTCTGTCGACATTTTTCTCCTTAGTATGTGTGCTGCCTTTACAAGAAGTAATTTCCCCCTTTCTGGGTGCAATTGCTAAATTCTCTTCTTTCTCCCTTTCTTCTGATTTTACTTTGATTTCCCTTTCTCTTTCTGAACCGGAGTGTGTTTCAACTATCGAAGCGGTCCCCTGCAAATTGGCCAAATTTGTAGTGGACTTGTCATCGACAAGTTGGAAACAGACTTCCTGATTATTTCCCTTTAGAACTAATCTTCTGTCTTGACAATCAAAAACTATGCCAAAATCTTGCATTGTTGCAAAAGAAATCAAAGCTCGAGCGGGAAATGCTACTTCTTGCAAAACCAAAAATGGCACTTGACACTTCTTCTCTAGCAATTCAATGTTTAAATCTATGGCTCCTACATTGTTAAGCTGATTGCCAGTTATCCCCTGAATTAATGTATCCTCACTCCTAATTGCAGAAATAGGTATATTCAAATAATCAGTTAAGGTATGGAGCCCTATGAGATTTACAGTACTTCCTGAATCTAACAAACTAAGACATTCTTTACCTTCTATCTTGATATTTGTCTTGGGTAATGATTGCTGTCGGAAGGATAAATATGTTGCTGGCAACGTGGATGTACCTCCGCTACCTGCAACATCCTTCCATTCTTTGGTTTCCCTATTTCCTGGACTCCTATCCTGCTCTTCTAGTCACTTTCTATTACCTTGTTTTTCTTCGGAGTAATTAGTAGGGTTTGAGTTATCCCTTGCCTGTACCTGAGGAGTATTTTCGGAGGGTTTATTATGTTTCTTACCTTGGTACCAACATTCTTGGTCTGTGTGACCTCCTCTTTGACAATACTGGCAATACCTATTCTTTGGTCTAGCTCCCTTATGATGATAATTCCCTCTAGATTTATATGTTTCATTATAATTTCCTCTGTTTTGTTCATTTGACTTGTAAGGGGGCTGGTTATTTTGATAATTTTTATGGTAATATTTATTCCTACCGGTCTCGTTATTTTTATCTTCCCTGTAATTCTGATACCTTCTTTGCTTGGTATTTGCCGAAAAAGTGACCTCTTCAATTTGGGTCTCGTTTTTCTGGATGATTTCCTGGATTTGGCTCAACGTTTTTGTGAGCTTCTGGGCAGGATCTAACTTTAGGTCCTTGAAAGCCTTCCTTTCCCTTTCACCAAAGGCTGCATACAATGTACCGTAGGCCATATAAGTCAAAATTTCATCTAAATCCACCAGTTGGTCATTATCCTCACTAAACTGCATTCTGTTTCCTACCGTGATTGTGGGTAATGACAAAATGTCTTCCTTAACTACTCCTAAATGATTCAGAACCTGGGTATACAGACTAGGCATGGAATCACCTTCAAATTTAGCCGAGTTAAACCTATACAAGTTCAACAACCGATCGGTCTCCTTGGCCGATCGCCACAATAGTCTGCATTCCTCCTTGAACTCGTTGAAAGTGGTAATTTTTTCAAAGGCCTTACCGTTTAATGTAGGGTGAGCATCCCCTACGTCTACGTTGACTAACATCATTGCCTGTTTAATTTTTGCAACATCGTCAGTTATTTTAAAACTAGCGATCCTATTCTCTGTGTCCGCTAACCACTTATCTACACTGTATTTCTCTAACCTTTGTTTGTCGGGATTATCCCTACTTACATTTCCACAAAACCGTGTGGTTTGTGTGATCAGCCCAGCGGAATTCATATCGGCAATATTTGCTCTTACCGGACTCGAACTTCGGTTTCTAGTCAGATTTTGACGTCTTCCTACACTAGCACTTCGCGACCGTCTGTCTGCAGTTAATCTCAAGTCGTATTGATATTGTGTAAGTCTTTGGAAAATATTGTCCAGACTCATATCACAAAAAAAAAAGGAAAAATTAAAACACCAAAATTTTCTTACGAGAGACAAATGCCCTAACTTCCTATTCTATAGAGAGACAGTATTTATACAAAACAAGAGAGTGAACAAAAACATGCAAACTACTCACATATCCATTGGTTCACGACTCCTTTGGTTTCCCTCTGTTTTTCTTGAGATTGTTTTGTATTTCTTCGACACATAAAAGGGGGTTTCAGCACTTTCCTGAAATAAAGCCAGTATTAGTTCAAACTTAATACAACACGGCACAGTATCCCTTAACGATGCCACCATTTGTGAAGATGTCCTTGATTTAGTTAGCAACAACTTCTTAATTAGTCTAGTATCTTACCTCTTCCTTTAGTTTAATATTAATTGAATTTCTCTCAGGAGTTTACATAAGCAAAGTTTCGTGGGTGAGGGATACGAATGCTGGTTTCTTTCTTTACTAGACATAAAAAGGGGTTTGAACAGGCACTTACAAGCAGTCAAAAACAAAAGCGTGGTTTCTACATTAACACTTAGTGATGAACTCAGACGTCTTGACACTGGCTGGAGAATTTGGTGAATCCTGGTTCAGTTAGGCCTAAACGTCATCTATAGGCCTACTGTCGTCGCTGAAGTATAAGCCTTCGTCA
>NC_090727.1:3176652-3189152 GCF_036898095.1 Palaemon carinicauda | reverse complement strand
ATGAAGAGAGAAAAATAAATCAATGGTTACGGACGAGCCTCTATAGATTATTAATGAATAAACGTACTTAAAACAGACCTTAAATGTTTCACCAGAACATGAGACCGAAATTAAAAGGATAAGTTCACCCAAAATCCCGTCGGAATCCTGTCTGTCAATTGACAAATTCCGTATTGTACGCCCCCATTCCATAAGCGCCTGACATATTACATACATAGCCTCATTGCATTCCAAATGGAATCTTTCAAGTCTTATTGGTGCCATCCTTCCACCTCAATCTTCCCAGTCGTTTTTTACCTTCAAGAATCCATTCCACAATTCCGTGTACATCCCGATTATATTCAGGCATTCGATATATGTGGCTGAACTATCTCAACTGGCATCTCCCCATTTGTAAAATTACCTGTTCTACTCCCAAGGGTTCTCTTATGGTGGTATTTCAGAGCCTATCTCTCCTTCTTACTCTAAAGATTAGACGTAGGCTACGCATTTCGGTAGTCTGAATTTTAGACTTGAATTTTTCTGTCAGGACCCATGTCTCACAACCACACAGGAACACAGGATTCAGGATTGGGCAGACCTTAAATAGTTTAGAATGGTTACAAAACAAGCAGAAACAATGGGCCTCAGTTTAGACTTGCGTCAAGTGGGGATAATCCCTATATTTGGCAATGCAGATTGAAATATAGCTGCAACCAATTTATAAGTGTTTTTTTTTTTAATTGTACCGTAACCATATTAAGCACTAGCTCTCGGTAAGAGCTAGTACTTTCAAAGATATTAAGTGGTTCAAGAACACCTAATGCTGACAGCAACCACGTCAGTAAAGGATGTGACCAATATCTTGATTATGGTTCTTTAGATAGGAATATTTTATGTACTATTTTACCAATAAAAAAAATTAATCATAAGATTTTATAGATATCTTCGAATAGTATTGATAAGGCATTATTTTCAATATTCATTTAAAGGAAATAATGAAAATAGATTTACTAAAGCAGTTTTCTAGAAGTTTTATTCCAGCTGTGGCAGATTGTGGAATGTTAATCCGGAAGTTGAATCGGTGGAACTTCAGAAGTTCAAACTTGCAGCGAATGTTTTTATGTTGAACAGGCTGACATAATGGTCTCTCATGGTTTATCTATAAACGTATTCTAATGTTGATACTGTTCTTAAAATATTTTATTTCAATTATTCATTACTTCTCTTTATTTTATTACTTTCTTATTCTCTGTCTTCAGTGGGATATTTTTCCCTACTGCAGCCTTTGTGCTTACAGCATCCTTCTCTCTCCAACTACGTTTGTATTGAAGCAAATAAAAATAAATAATTAATAATAATAATAAATAAAAAATAATAATAATGAATAATAAATAATAAATAATAATAAGTAATAATATTAAAAAATAAATAAATAACATTAATAATAATAAATAATAAATGATAACAATAAAAAATGATAATAAATAAATAAATATTAAATGACAATAAATAATAATAATAATATAAAATAAATATTAATAATAATTAAATAATAATAAATAACAATGATTAAATAAAAAATAATAATTATAAATAATGATCATAAATACTATATAATAAGAAATTAATAAAAAATAATAAATAATAATAATGAATAATAAATAATAATTATAATGATATATAATAATGAATAAATAAAAACGATAATATTTAATAAATGATAAAAAATAATAATAAATAATTATGATAAATAATAAATAATAAAAATAAATAATAAATAATAAATAATAATAATAATAATAAATAAAAATAAATAATAATAAATAATAATAAATAATAATAATAAATAAATAGTAATAATAATAAAAAATAATAAACAGTAATAACAAATAAATAAAAAACAATAAATGATAATAATGAATAATAATAAAAAATAATAAAAATAGTGAATAATAATAAATAATAATGAATAATAAGATTAAATAATAATAATAAATTATAAGAAATAATTATAATAAATAATATTAATAAATAAAAAAATAATAATAATAAATAACAATAAAAAATAACTATCAATAAAAATAATAAAGAATAATAATAGATAATAATAATAGATAATAATAAACAATAATAATAAATAGTAATAATAATAAATATACTGTATAATAATAAACAATAATAATAAATAATAACAAACAATGATAATAAATGATTATAAACAATAATGATAAATAATAAACAATGATTATAATAATAATAAACAATAATAATAAATAATAATAAACAATAATAATAAACAATAATAATTAATAATAAATAATAATTAATAAATAATAATAAATAATTATAAATAACAATAATATATAAAGAATAATAAATAATAAATAATGAAGAATAATAAATATTAATAATAATAAATAATATTACTAATAAATAATAATAATAATAATAATAATAAATAATAAATAATGATAATATAATAATTATAATAAAAAATAATAAATAATGATAATATAATAATAATAATAAATAAATAAAAATAATAAATAATAATTAATAAATAATAAATGAAAATAATAATAATAATAATAATAATAATAATAATAATAATAATAATAATAATGTTTTCAGGCAAAATATCTTTCATCTGTCCAGCGTCGTAAAAATTAAATTTTTTTTTTCAAACTAGCATCTAAATAATGTTTTCATATTACCTAGAAATTTGGATATCATTTTAAAGCATTTAACATTTTAGTTCGAGTCAAAACTTCAGTAGTTTGTAAGCATACAAAATAACAGTAAGTCATTTAGTGCATAGTCGTAAATGTAGTAATTAATCGTGATTTTTACAAAACGGAAGCTGTACAGAATCCGTCGGAAGCGATGAGATGTTGAGGGATAAAGCATACTGTACTCTGTGCTCTAGGCTGATTGAAGGAATGCGTTCTTACTTGTATATGAATATCAAAACCAATTAAGTGATGGGGTTGGAAGGGGGGGGGGTAAATAGTTGTCGGTTCATGAAGGGCAGCTACCTCACCAGGCCTTATACACAACGAAACCCTGCTATGGTGAACTAAAACTTTATACTTCTTTTAAATGTTATTAACAGTTACTAAAATAATGATAAAATTTCTAAAAAAAAACAAAAGCGAACAAAAATGGAATTTTGATTATGATATGATTCGTAGATAAAAACCTTGCCTGGGCCAATTGCTTGGAAGGTCCTGTATTACAACGTTACTCCAAAACCTTCGTCTGTATAATATATTTGCAAGATAACAGTATCCTTAGTCTATGTTAACAAACGACTCAATTACAACATAGATGAAATAGAAGTAATCTAATCAAGCTCAAGCCTGGACTCTTTAATTGTGTACCTGAATTTTCATTATTTGTACAAATAAAAACACACGAAAAAGACCTTTAATCATATTGCAGCTATTCTTTGAATAAAGGCAGTTCAATGCAATGATAGATTTTTCCCTATGCTTACCGGCACTTGAATGGACCCACGGTCCAGTCATAACAGTTCAGCCAACGCACAGCTCAAGGTGTGAAACACCAATACTGTGACGTCACTTGCCCTCGTCTCACACGTGGGTATTTAAAACAAAGAATCATGGCATTAGTTAGCTGTCCATAAAGGCAACGTAAACTATATAAATATATATATATATATATATATATATATATATATATATATATATATATATATATATATACACACACACACAAACATACAGTATATATGTATATAGACACACACACACACACACACACATATATATATATATATATATATATATATATATATATATATATATATATATATATATATATATAATCTTTTTATTCCTTCATTCATTCCATTAGTGCTGATGCCAAATAGCTGAGTAATATTTAGCTATTATAATACACGTGAAAAAAACTAAAGCTCTTAAATAAAATACTATCATCTTCTTAATGCAAATCCATACATAGACCAGTGTCCAGTGTATACCTGCATGTTGACAGAATCAACGTTGTTTATGCTACTGTTGTCTCGATTCATTTTAAACCAGAGGATTACAAAAATGATATGAAGTGAATTTGATTCCATATGAAGCACCTAGCTTAAACCGGGCATTTGTAAATCCGTTCATGTCCATGAGAAAATGCATTCATAATGTCAAATTTCATCTTACCTGTTACTAGGTAATCAATGTGGGATTATTGACTGGCTAGTTATGGTGGTTGCTCAACTATTGTAATGCTTCATGAGAATGATTCCCCGTCGGAGGTTCACTCTGACTCTTTAGGCCAAATTCGTAGCTTTTCCGGCCAAAGTCTAATCACCTCAACCTTAAACAAAATATAACGAATATTCACAGGATTAAAACTGCATATTGAGCCTCTGGTATCCATCCATGATAGTGGGAATCAAAGGAGGCTTATTTTCTTTCAATTTTGTTAACACGTCCGCCTTATATTCCAGACTACAGAGTTCATAATCATATTTCTCTCCAAACTATTTTCCCAGTCTAATACCATCTTCGACGTAGTCTCCAAGAATTGAAGAGCGTAATTTATCTTAATATTCATTGAGCTATGCTTCTTTCTATGCTCATCTACTTGGATTTAACAAAACCAATAGATACGCAATAGTAAATGTAATGCATATGAAAATATTATTAGGAGAACGTGGTTTACTAACTTTGATTTGAGAAGATATGCGATTCAGTGACTAAATATCTTTTATTCTGCTTGTTAGTGATTCCTCACCACAAAGATTCACAGAATCTGATGTATGTAAACAATTGTTGACAGATAATAAATTGCTTGGAGAAATTCTCATGTGCCATCCCTACTTTAGTAGATACTGAACAAGCATTACCTTTCATTAAATTAACTGTTTTGTGATATTAACTAAAGAAAGGTACAACCTACCTACCTACAAAATCCAACTCTAAATTCTATTCTGTATTCTACATAAATTAATTTTTTATAACCTAATTACTATTTAGAGGTAAACAATATCATTATTAGTTGTTACTATGTACTAAAATGTCTGACGCTCGGTCACTTTTAGCCATCTCAGTATTTTTTAAGAGATAGACGCCTATTTGCATGATATTTTTCATAATTCAAACCATTCTTCGCATTCAGATCTTCCCCGAAAATACCATCCTGTTCGTAATACAAGGTATCTAGATAATTCTTATGGTCATGCTTTCTCCATCATGAGGCTCAATACTACACAGTATTCTAGAAGTTTTATTTCAACTGTGACCAAGTTGTGGAGTGATCTTCCTAATCGGGTAGTTGAATCGGTTGTTCAAAGTTGGAGCAAATGTTTTTATGTTCACCAGGCTGACATGAGTCTTTTTATAGTTTATATATGACATATCTGTTTTTGACGTTGTTAATAGTTTATATATGACATATCTGTTTTAACGTTGTTTCTGTTTTAGAATGATTTATTGTTACCTTGTTCTCATCATTTATTTATTTCCTTATTTCCTTTCATCACTGGGACTATTTTTTCCCTGTTGGAGCCCTTGGGCTTATAGCATCTTTCTTTTCCGACTAGGGTTGTAGCTTGGCTAGTAATAATAATAATAATAATAATAATAGTGTCATCTGCTGGTGGTTCCTTTCAAATTTAGATTAAAGGATATGTGAAGAATTATATGTCTTGATTACTGCCTTTATCACCATATTGTCTTCATACATATAACAAGAAACTTTTGATAGTTACCTGAACCGACTCATTTTCTATATAAATATTATGTTTTTATATAATTAAAAGCTAAAAGAATCTGATGTTCACTCGGTAATAAGAGTAGCAAACCTTTCGACTTTGGAAGGAAATGAATCATACTAAATATTTTATACATGACCTCTTTAGCAAGACGATGAGATTAGGTTTAAAAATATATATATTTTCCGCTTTATATGTCATCCAAGTGACTTTCCACTTTCTCTTGAATAAAAAATTCTACCTAATTAATTCGTTAGCAATTCTGTCCCCCCTCCTGAGGTGCTAAATAAATTTTGCCAAAACTGTATACGAGTATTTCTCTTTTAAGATTATCTTATAAATGTCAAGATAATGTTTATCTAGACATTCTTATTGTGTAAAATATATTCATTTCATATTTCATTCAACTATTATATGTAATCAATATTTTATACGTATTTTTTAATAAAAAAAAATACAATAAATTTTCAGGTGATTTAGTGAACTCGGTCATGTTCCTAAAGGTATCAATAGATGGCCTCAGTGAGGTCATTTTAGAAGTAAAATATTGGAAAGAAAATTCAGCCTTAAGGAACGACATGAGTTATCTTTCGATGTCCTTAGCCAATAGGAACACTCCATTCGGGCAACGGTAAGGAAATTAGCCAATAGGAACGCTCCATTCGGGGAACGCAAAGAAACATAGTCTTTAGCCAATAGGACCATGCCATTCGGGCAAACTGTTAAGAAATAGTGGTTTGCTCTTTCAACTGGGTAAAAGAGCCAAATGCCAGTTCATGAAATACCATTGGAAAATCTCCCTTATTGTACTTCCTTTTGAATGAATAAAACATTGAATATTATATATTATTCATTCCATTTACAGCAAGTATTGACAATAAATTAAACCCATATTATACTTACATGATATGTATACTTATACAGAACTCTTAATCAAAATCTCATCTACTGGCTGAAAAATGCATTTTTCATATTGATCTGAAGTTTTGTTACCAGTTTTGTGAGCAAAGACAAATCAAAGTTATTTCTATATTGTCCTATAAATATATCATGCACTTTAAATAGTGAATATGGTGATGAATTCTTGTTTACTTTGATAGTTAATTAGATGAATATTTTTCAACAATTTCCCGGATCAAATTAGTCTTGTATTGTTTATTTTTAAAAATTGAAATCTTGCCTGAGAAATCAATTACGTTGAAGGTATTTTTGACAGTTTTTTTTTTTCAGATATGAAAAAATAGGATTAAATATTGAAATATATCCTTTGCAATTTACACATACTAACAGAGAGAGAGAGAGAGAGAGAGAGAGAGAGAGAGAGAGAGAGAGAGAGAGAGAGAGAGAGAGAGAGAGAGCGCGCATGTACATATCAGTAAAAATTAGTTTATTGTTAACCTTTGCGTCTCTGCATATATATATATATATATATATATATATATATATATATATATATATATATATATATATATATATATATATACATATACATATATATATATTTATATATATATACATATATACATATATATATACATACATATATATATATACATATATATATATATATATATATATATATATATACTCGCAACGATAACAAGGGCAGCCATTTCTAGTCCACTGCAGTACAAAGGCCTCAGACATGTCTTTATTCATGTTGGGTTTGGCCAGTTTTCATGATCACGCTGGCCAATGTGGATTAGTGATTTTGGGAAACTTTCAACTGATTGTTCATAGCAAGCTAACCTAGTATGGGTAGCTCTAGCAAGCTAACCTAGTATGGGTAGCCCTGACAGGTACAGCTTTGCTAATCATGGCGTTACTTAGCCCCTTTCCTCACGTTAAGGTATCCCCACTCAGAAAGTGATATATATATATATATATATATATATATATATATATATATATATATATATATATATATATATATATATATGTGTGTGTGTGTGTGTGTGTGTATGTATATATATATAATAGTATATATACATATAAATACGAGTATATATATATATATATATATATATATATATATATATATATATATATATATGTAAATATATATCAACGAAATAGTGGCTGTTTATATTAAGCCATATGCCTCCCTTCGGGCTCTACTGAGAGGAGATTTCAATTGGTCTTCTCTGAATTGCTGGGTTCGGGATGGACTAAAACCACAGTCATGGATGTCTTGGTTACTTGCTATGAATCAATTGCATATGCATTTGTACTTTATGTCTCCTTTACTTCAATGACATCTGCATCTGTCTGGATAGTCTTTTCCAGGTACTTCATTGGGGGATATTTTTGAAGTTTCTAGAAGAGGTTATCGTTAGAGTACATTTTCGGTTAATACTACCCACATAACATCTTGTATGCATCACCTTAGGCTCAGTAGGTATAATTAGAGTTTTTTACCTGGTAGTAAGTTGAGTAGAAGGTGATACAATGGTTATAGATGCAGTGGTATCCACTATGAATCCTGGCTCGTGCAGTTGCATAAATATGATCTGTCCTTTTAGACATCTACAGCTTTGTGCAAATTCCTACACTTCGTTAATACTTTTATTCAAATCCCCAATTAATTGTTATTGCAAGCATCTATTTTTAGGTGATATTATCTACTTTGCGTGTGGTAACTTATTTAAAACGCCCCTACTTGTCAATCTCTTGGACGAGAGTTCAAGATCTACTTGAGCTCGATAGCTTCTAGTAGTGTCTGTAACCTCAACCTCTTTGTGAGCAAGGTATGGGGGCTTTGGGGGTTAGCCCACAGGTCTTCCAGCTGAGTCATGAGCAGCCTTCGCCTGGTCCTCATTGCTCCTAGCTTCGAGAAACGAAGACTTAGAATATATGTTTTCATAGAAAATTCTTTGTTCAGAATTACTCCATTTCTTCCATTTTCAGGTATATTTACATAAACTAATTCGAATCAAGAAAAAACGTCATCAGGATGCTTATAATCATGGTCAATAATATACAAATTTTGCTTTGAAAATTGCATAAGTTTTACACTTAAACCGTAACAATCATTGAAGGTTTAAACCTGTATTAATGCTTTGACTAGTGCTGATATTACAACGGCTCTTTGCATTCTTTGATTAAATTGAAAAATAAAGGTGTTCTGATAGCAATTGGCAGTGATACGCACATGTAGTTCATTTATTTCCTTATTACCTTTCCTCACTAGGCTATTTTCCCTGTTGGAGCCCTTCCACTGCTTCTTTTGTAATCATTAGGGACCCATTCGGTTATATCTTATAAGAGAGAGAGAGAGAGAGAGAGAGAGAGAGAGAGAGAGAGAGAGAGAGAGAGAGAGAGAGAGAGAGAGTCTCTTTGCTGACTGTATTAACTGAAGGCAAATAATTCCTCAAGACAAATTGAATACTGACATAACATGACTTGTCATTACTTAAATTGATCAGTTGTAGCAGAAGCAATAATGAATAATGAGGGAATGAGGACACATTACGAATTTAAATAACCATCACAGACACACTCACATTATTATCACAGAAATATCCAGACAAGGGAGTCTGCACTAGAGCATAAATTACGAAACCACAAAGATCATTTTAATATCTTTTTAAATTGGCGATCGGACATTTTCAATCAACTTTTTAATCCGCGAAATGTGAGGTTTACTTACCTAGATAGAGATGTATGTAGAGGCAATCAATTCTCACTACTTTCCTCTCCCTTCGTTTAATATTTATCATTGTTTCTTCTTATTCCCCTTCTTTCAATCCCTATCTTTACCTGTATCCCAATTCTTTCGCAACATCAGTAATTTCATTACCACCCAAACCATCTGATTTGACAGGAGGCCTTCTTCCCCCCCCCCCCCCTCAGACCGTAGGAAAAAGCGAGCCAATATTCCCAGGACCGAACTCAGGGGAAAGAATTGGGATACAGGAAACGATAGGGATGGAAAGAAGGGGAATAAGAAGAAACAATGATAAATATTGGTCAAAGAGAGAGAAAAGTAATAAGAATTGATTGCCTTTACGTACTTCTCTATCTCGGTAAGTAAACCTCAATTTTCGCGGATTAAAAAGTTGATTGAAAATGTCCGATCACCAATTTAAAAAGATATTAAAATGATCTTTGTGGTTTCGTAATTTGGGTCGTATTGAAAACCTCCTTGTCTGGAAATTTCAAAGAATAATAGTGTATGTGTGTGTGTGTGTCTGTCTGTGATGGTTATTTAAATTCGTCTTGTGTCCTCATTCACTCATTATTCATTATCGCTTCTGCTACAATTTAAGTAATGACGAGTCATGTTATGTCAGTATTCAATTTGTCTTGAGGAATTATTTGCCTTCAGTTAATTAAGTCAGCAACTAGACTCTCTCTCTCTCTCTCTGTATATATATATATATATATATATATATATATATATATATATATATATATATATATATATATATATATATGTAAACGAGGAGAAGGACATTTAATAGATATACAAAGAATAACCAAATGGGTCCCTAGTTATCGCAAAACCAGCAGGGAAAGGAAGAGAAAACGATGGATTGACGAACTAAGAAAATTTGTGGGTATAAATTGACATAAAAAAACCACAAAAAGACACAAATTGATAAAAAAGTCCGAGGCCTTTGTTCTGCAGTGGACTAATATTGGCTGATATATACATATATATATAAAATTATATATATATATATATATATATATATATATATATATATATATATATATAGAGAGAGAGAGAGAGAGAGAGAGAGAGAGAGAGAGAGAGAGAGAGAGAGAGCATTCATTTCATATTTCATTTCCGTTTAATCACAGAGGAGATGAATGAACGTTACTGTCTATGAATAAAGGGAAATGAAATATGAAAAGAATGCTCTCTCTCTCTCTCTCTCTCTCTCTCTCTCTCTCTCTCTCTCATCTCTCTCTCTCTCTCTCTCTCTCTCCTGTAAATAAACGGATATGAAATATGAAAAATATGGGGCACCCCCCTCCCCTCCCCCTAGCGCTGAGGGGCTCCACCCTCCCCTCCACCTGGCGCTGGATGGCACCGCCCTCCCCTCCCCCTGGCGCTGGACGGCCCCCCCCTCCCCTCCCCTGGCGCTGGGCGGCTCCCCCCCTCCCCTCCCCCTGGGGCTGTGGGGCACCCCCCCTCCCCTCCCCCTAGCGCTGAGGGGCTCCACCCTCCCCTCCCAATGGGCAGCTCCCCCCCTCCCCTCCCCCTGGCGCTGGACGGCCCTCCCCCCTCCCCTCCCTCTGGCGCTGGGCGGCTCCCCCCCTCCCCTCCCCCTGGGGCTGTGGGGCACCCCCCCTCCCCTCCCCCTAGCGCTGAGGGGCTCCACCCTCCCCTCCCAATGGGCAGCTCCCCCCCTCCCCTCCCCCTGGCGCTGGACGGCCCTCCCCCTCCCCTCCCTCTGGCGCTGGGCGGCTCCCCCCCTCCCCTCCCCCTGGGGCTGTGGGGCACCCCCCCTCCCCTCCCCCTAGCGCTGAGGGGCTCCACCCTCCCCTCCCAATGGGCAGCTCCCCCCCTCCCCTCCCCCTGGCGCTGGACGGCTCCCCCCTCCCCTCCCTCTGGCGCTGGGCGGCTCCCCCCCTCCCCTCCCCCTGGGGCTGTGGGGCACCCCCCCTCCCCTCCCCTGGCGCTGAGGGGCTCCACCCTCCCCTCCCTGGGCAGCTCCCCCCCTCCCCTCCCCCTGGCGCTGGGCGGCTCCCCCCTCCCCTTCCCTCCCGCTGGGCGGCTCTCCCCTCCCCTCCCCTCCCCCTGGCACTGGGCGGCTCCCCCCTCCCCTCCCCTGGGGCTGTGGGGCACCCCCCTCCCCTCCCCCTAGCGCTGAGGGGCTCCACCCTCCCCTCCACCTGGCGCTGGATGGCCCGCCCTCCCCTCCCCCTGGCGCTGGACGGCTCCCCCCTCCCCTCCCCTGGCGCTGGGCGGCTCCCCCCCTCCCCTCCCCCTGGGGCTGTGGGGCACCCCCCCTCCCCTCCCCCTAGCGCTGAGGGGCTCCACCCTCCCCTCCCTGGGCAGCTCCCCCCCTCCCCTCCCCCTGGCGCTGGACGGCTCCCCCCTCCCCTCCCCTGGCGCTGGGCGGCTCCCCCCTCCCCTCCCCCTGGGGCTGTGGGGCACCCCCCCTCCCCTCCCCCTAGCGCTGAGGGCTCCACCCTCCCCTCCCTGGGCAGCTCCCCCCTCCCCTCCCCTGGCGCTGGACGGCTCCCCCCTCCCCTCCCCTCTGGCGCTGGGCGGCCCCCCCTCCCCTCCCCCTGGGGCTGTGGGGCACCCCCCCTCCCCTCCCCCTAGCGCTGAGGGGCTCCACCCTCCCCTCCACCTGGCGCTGGATGGCTCCACCCTCCCCTCCCCTGGCGCTGGACGGCTCCCCCCTCCCCTCCCCTGGCGCTGGGCGGCTCCCCCCTCCCCTCCCCTGGCGCTGGACGGCCCCCCCCTCCCCTCCCCTGGCGCTGGGCGGCTCCCCCCCTCCCCTCCCCCTGGGGCTGTGGGGCACCCCCCCTCCCCTCCCCCTAGCGCTGAGGGGCTCCACCCTCCCCTCCCATGGGCAGCTCCCCCCCTCCCCTCTCCCTGGCGTTGGACGGCCCCCCCCTCCCCTCCCCTGGCGCTGGGCGGCTCCCCCCCTCCCCTCCCCTGGGGCTGTGGGGCACCCCCCCTCCCCTCCCCCTGGCGCTGGGCGGCTCCCCCCTCCCCTTCCCTCCCGCTGGGCGGCTCCCCCCCCCTCCCCTCCCCCTGGCGCTGGGCAGCTCCCCCTCCCCTCCCCTGGCGCTGGGCGGCACCCCGTCCCCT
>NC_090727.1:3174579-3176152 GCF_036898095.1 Palaemon carinicauda | reverse complement strand
GCCAGGGAGAGGGGAGGGGGGAAGTCTCCCAGCGGGAAGGGAGGGGACGGGGGGTGCCGCCCAGTGGGAGGGGAGGGGAGGGACGGAGCCGCCCAATGCCAGTGGGAGGGAAGAGGGGGGAGCCGCCCAACGGAAGGGGAGGGGAGGGGAGGGGGAGCCGTCCAGCGCCAGGGGAAGGGGACGGGGTGCCGCCCAGCCCCAGGGGGAGGGGAGGGAGGAGCCGCCCAGCGCCAGGGGGAGAGGGAGGGGGGAGCCGCCCAGCGCCAGGGGGAGGGGAGGGGGGGGAGCCGCCCAGTGGCACCGGGAGGGGAGGTTGGTGAGCTGCCCAGCTCCAGGGGGAGGGGAGGGGGGAGCCGCCCAGCGCCAGCGGGGAGGGGAGCGGGGGGAACTGCCTGCCAGCGGCAGCGGAGGGGAGGGGGGGAATCCCAGCGGGAGAGGAGGGGGGGAGCCGGCCAGCGCCAGGGGAGAGGGGAGGGGGGGAAGTCTCCCAGCGGGAAGGGAGGGGACGGGGGGTGCCGCCCAGTGGGAGGGGAGGGGGAGGGACGGAGCCGCCCAATGCCAGTGGGAGGGAAGAGGGGGGAGCCGCCCAACGGAAGGGGAGGGGAGGGGAGGGGGAGCCGTCCAGCGCCAGGGAAGGGGACGGTGGGTGCCGCCCCAGCCCCAGGGGGAGGGGAGGGAGGAGCCGCCCAGCGCCAGGGGGAGGGGAGGGGGGAGCCGCCCAGCGCCAGGGGGGAGGGGAGGGGGGGAGCCGCCCAGTGGCACCGGGAGGGGGAGGTTGGTGAGCTGCCCAGCTCCAGGGGGAGGGGGAGGGGGAGCCGCCCAGCGCCAGCGGGAGGGGAGCGGGGGGAACTGCCCAGCGGCAGCGGAGGGGAGGGGGGAATCCCAGCGGGGAGAGGAGGGGGGGAGCCGGCCAGCGCCAGGGAGAGGGGAGGGGGGGAGTCTCCCAGCGGGAAGGGAGGGGACGGGGGGGTGCCGCCCAGTGGGAGGGGAGGGGAGGGACGGAGCCGCCCAATGCCAGTGGGAGGGAAGAGGGGGGAGCCGCCCAACGGAAGGGGAGGGGAGGGGAGGGGGAGCCGGTCCAGCGCCAGGGGAAGGGGACGGGGTGCCGCCCAGCCCCCAGGGGGAGGGGAGGGAGGAGCCGCCCAGCGCCAGGGGGAGGGGAGGGGGGAGCCGCCCAGCGCCAGGGGGAGGGGAGGGGGGGAGCCGCCCAGAACCACGGGGAGGGGAGGGGGGGAGCCGCCCAGCGCCACGGGGAGGGGAGGGGGAGCTGCTCAGTGCCAGGGGGAGGGGAGGGGAGGGGGAGAGTCGCCCAGCGGGAGGGAAGGAGAGGGGGCAGCCGCCCAGTGCCAGGGTGAGGGGAGGGGGGGACCCGCCCAGCGGAATGGGAGGGAAGGGGGTGAGCCGCCCAACGCCAGGGGGAGGGGAGGGGGGAGCTGCCCAGTGGAAGGGGAGGGGGGAGGGGAGGGAGGGTGGAGCCCCTCAGCGCTAGGGGGAGGGGAGGGGGGTGCCCCACAGCTCCAGGGGGAGGGGGAGGGGGGGAATCCGCCCAGCGCCAGAGGGGAGGGTAGGTGGG
>NC_090727.1:3149579-3172079 GCF_036898095.1 Palaemon carinicauda | reverse complement strand
ACGGTCTGAGGGGGGGGGGGGGGAAGGCCTCTTGTCAATCAGATGGTTTGGGTGGTAATGAAATTACTGCTGTTGCGAAAGAATTGGGATACAGGAAAAGATAGGGATTGAAAGAAGGGGAATAAGAAGAAACAATGATAGATATTAAACGAAGGGAGAGGAAAGTAGTGAGAATTGATTGCCTCTACATACATCTCTATCTAGGTAAGTAAACCTCACATTTCGCGGATTAAAAAGTTGATTGAAAATGTCCGATCGCCAATTTAAAAAGATATTAAAATGATCTTTGTGGTTTCGTAATTTATGCCCCAGTGCAGACTCCCTTGTCTGGATATTTCTGTGATAATAATGTGTGTGTGTGTGTGTCTGTGATGGTTATTTAAATTCGTCATGTGTCCTCATTCCCTCATTATTCATTATCGCTTCTGCTACAACTGATCAATTTAAGTAATGACAAGTCATGTTATGTCAGTATTCAATTTGTCTTGAGGAATTATTTACCTTTAGTTAATACAGTCAGCAACTAGACACTCTCTCTCTCTCTCTCTCTCTCTCTCTCTCTCTCTCTCTCTCTCTCTCTCTCTCTCTCTCTCTCTCTCTCTCATAAAATATAACCGAATGGGTCCCTAATAATTACAAAAGAAGCAGAGGAAGGGCTCCAACAGGGAAAATAGCCTAGTGAGGAAAGGCAATAAGGAAATAAATGAACTACATGTGCGTATCACTGCCAATTGCTATCAGAACACCTTTATTTTTCAATTTAATCAAAGAATGCAAAGAGCCGTTGTAATATCAGCACTAGTCAAAGCATTAATACAGGTTTGACACTTCAATGATTGTTACGGTTTAAGTGTAAAACTTATGCAATTTTCAAAGCAAAATTTTTATATTATTGACCATGATTATAAGCATCCTGATGACGTTTTTTCTTGATTCGAATTAGTTTATGTAAATATACCTGAAAATGGAAGAAATGGAGTAATTCTGAACAAAGAATTTTCTATGAAAACATATATTCTAAGTGTTCGTTTCTCGATGCGAATGTACCCCTAGCAACGGTTAGACCCAAATTAGGTGTGCACCTTCTCTTGGGCTTAAAGGTCCCTCATGAATGGCAGAGACAAGGTACAGGATAATGCCAAAGAGGCTGATCTTAGATGCATAAGATCAGCTCCCAAGTCACCTCTCCATCAAGCTAGGAGCAATGAGGACCAGGCGAAGGCTGCTCATGACTCAGCTGGAAGACCTGTGGGCTAACCCCCAAAGCCCCCATACCTAGCTCACAAAGAGGTTGAGGTTACAGACACTACTAGAAGCTATCGAGCTCAAGTAGATCTTGAACTCTCGTCCAAGAGATTGACAGGTAGGGGCGTTTTAAATAAGTTACCACACGCAAAGTAGATAATATCACCTAAAAATAGATGCTTGCAATAACAATTAATTGGGGATTCGAATAAAAGTATTAACGAAGTGTAGGAATTTGCACAAAGCTGTAGATGTCTAAAAGGACAGATCATATTTATGCAACTGCACGAGCCAGGATTCATAGTGGATACCACTGCATCTATAACCATTGTATCACCTTCTACTCAACTTACTAGCAGGTAAAAAAAACTCTAATTATACCTACTGAGCGTAAGGTGATGCATACAAGATGTTATGTAGGTAGTATTAACCGAAAATGTACTCTAACGATAACCTCTTCTAGAAACTTCAAAAATATCCCCCAATGAAGGACCTGGAAAAGACTATCCAGACAGATGCAGATGTCATTGAAGTAGAGGAGACATAATGTACAAATGCATATGCAATTGATTCATAGCAAGTAACCAAGACATCCATGACTGTGGTTTTAGTCCATCCCGAACCCAGCAATTCAGAGAAGACCAATTGAAATCTCCTCTCAGTAGAGCCCGAAGGGAGGCATATGGCTTAATATAAACAGCCACTATTTCGTTGATATATATATATATATATATATATATATATATATATATATATATATATATATAAATATATACATATATACTTATATATATATATATATATATATATATATATATATATAATTATATATATACACGTATTTATATGTATATATATTATTATATATATACATACACACACACACACACACACACATATATATATATATATATATATATATATATATATATATATATATCTCACTTTCTGAGTGGGGATACCTTAACGTGGGGAAAGGGGCTAAGTAACGCCATGATTAGCAAAGCTGTACCTGTCAGGGCTACCCATACTAGGTTAGCTTGCTATGAGCAATCAGATGAAAGTTTCCCAAAATCACTAATCCACATTGGCCAGCGTGATCATGAAAACTGGCCAAACCCAACATGAATAAAGACATGTCTGAGGCCTTTGTACTGCAGTGGACTAGAAATGGCTGCCCTTGTTATCGTTGCGAGTATATATATATATATATATATATATATATATATATATATATATATATATATATGTATGTATATATATGTATAAATGTATATATATATATGTATATGTATGTGTATATATATATATATATATATATGTATATATATATATATATATATATATATATATATACATAAATATATATATATATATATATATACATATATATATATATATATATATATATATATATATATATATATATATATATATATATATATATATGCAGAGACGCAAAGGTTCACAATAAACTAATTTTTACTGATATGTACATGCGCTCTCTCTCTCTCTCTCTCTCTCTCTCTCTCTCTCTCTCTCTCTCTCTCTCTCTCTCTCTCTCTGTTAGTATGTGTAAATTGCAAAGGACATATTTCAATATTTAATCCTATTTTTTCATATCTGAAAAATAAACTGTCAAAAATACCTTCAACGTAACTGATTTCTCAGGCAAGATTTCAATTTTTAAAAATAAACAGCACAAGACTAATTCGATCCGGGAAATTGTTGAAAAATATTCATCTAATTAACTATCAAAGTAAACAAGAATTCATCACCATATTCACTATTTAAAGTGCATGATATATTTATAGGACAATATAGAAATAACTTTGATTTGCCTTTGCTTACAAAACTGGTAACAAAACTTCAGATCAATATGAAAAATGCATTTTTCAGCCAGTAGATGAGATTTTGATTAAGAGTTCTGTATAAGTATACATATCATGTAAGTATAATATGGGTTTAATTTATTGTCAGTACTTGCTGTAAATGGAATGAATAATATATAATATTCAATGTTTTATTCATTCAAAAGGAAGTACAATAAGGGAGATTTTCCAATGGTATTTCATGAACTGGCATTTGGCTCTTTTACCTAGTTGAAAGAGCAAACCACTATTTCTTATCAGTTTGCCCGAATGGCATGGTCCTATTGGGTAAAGACTATGTTTCTTTGCCGTTGCCCGAATGGAGCGTTCCTATTGGCTAATTTCCTTACCGTTGCCCGAATGGAGTGTTCCTATTGGCTAAGGACATCGAAAGATAACTCATGTCGTTCCTTAAGGCTGAATTTTCTTTCCAATATTTTACTTCTAAAATGACCTCACTGAGGCCATCTATTGATACCTTTAGGAACATGACCGAGTTCACTAAATCACCTGAAAATTTATTGTATTTTTTTATTAAAAAATACGTATAAAATATTGATTACATATAATAGTTGAATAAAATATGAAATGAATATATTTTACACAATAAGAATGTCTAGATAAACATTATCTTGACATTTATAAGATAATCTTAAAGAGAAATACTCGTATACAGTTTTGGCAAAATTTATTTAGCACCTCAGGAGGGGGGACAGAATTGCTAACGAATTAATTAGGTAGAATTTTTTATTTAGAGAAAGTGGAAAGTCACTTGGATGACATATAAAGCGGAAAATATATATATTTTTAAACCTAATCTCATCGTCTTGCTAAAGAGGTCATGTATAAAATATTTAGTATGATTCATTTCCTTCCAAAGTCGAAAGGTTTGCTACTCTTATTACCGAGTGAACATCAGATTCTTTTAGCTTTTAAATTATATAAAAACATAATATTTATATACAAAAGAGTCGGGTCAGGTAACTATCAAAAGTTTCTTGTTATATGTATGAAGACAATATGGTGATAAAGGCAGTAATCAAGACATAGAATTCTTCACATATCCTTTAATCTAAATTCGAAAGGAACTACCAGCAGACGACACTATTATTATTATTATTATTATTATTATTATTATTATTATTATTATTATTATTATTATTACTAGCCAAGCTACAACCCTAGTCGGAAAAGCAAGATGCTATAAGCTAAAGGGCTCCAATAGGGAAAAATAGCCAAGTGAGGAAAGGAAATAAGGAAATAAATAAATGATGAGAACAAGTTAACAATAAATCATTCTAAAACAGAAACAACGTTGAAACAGATATGTCATATATAAACTATTAACAACGTCAAAAACAGATATGTCATATATAAACTATAAAAAGACTCATGTCAGCCTGGTCAACATAAAAACATTTGCTCCAACTTTGAACAACCGATTCAACTACCCGATTAGGAAGATCACTCCACAACTTGGTCACAGTTGAAATAAAACTTCTAGAATACTGTGTAGTATTGAGCCTCATGATGGAGAAAGCATGACCATAAGAATTATCTAGATACCTTGTATTATGAACAGGATGGTATTTTCGGGGAAGATCTGAATGCGAAGAATGGTTTGAATTATGAAAAATATCATGCAAATAGGCGTCTATCTCTTAAAAAATACTGAGATGTCTAAAAGTGACCGAGCGTCAGACATTTTAGTACATAGTAACAACTAATAATGATATTGTTTACCTCTAAATAGTAATTAGGTTATAACAAATTAATTCATGTAGAATACAGAATAGAATTTAGAGTTGGATTTCGTAGGTAGGTAGGTTGTACCTTTCTTTAGTTAATATCACAAAACAGTTAATTTAATGAAAGGTAATGCTTGTTCAGTATCTACTAAAGTAGGGATGGCACATGAGAATTTCTCCAAGCAATTTATTATCTGTCAACAATTGTTTACATGCATCAGATTCTGTGAATCTTTGTGGCGAGGAATCACTAACAAGCAGAATAAAAGATATTTAGTCACTGAATCGCATATCTTCTCAAATAAAAGTTAGTAAACCACGTTCTCCTAATAATATTTTCATATGCATTACATTTACTATTGCGTATCTATTGGTTTTGTTAAATCCAAATAGATGAGCATAGAAAGAAGCATAGCTCAATGAATATTAAGATAAATTACGCTCTTCAATTCTTGGAGACTACGTCGAAGATGGTATTAGACTGGGAAAATAGTTTGGAGAGAAATATGATTATGAACTCTGTAGTCTGGAATATAAGGCGGACGTGTTAACAAAATTGAAAGAAAATAAGCCTCCTTTGATTCCCACTATCATGGATGGATACCAGAGGCTCAATATGCAGTTTTAATCCTGTGAATATTCGTTATATTTTGTTTAAGGTTGAGGTGATTAGACTTTGGCCGGAAAAGCTACGAATTTGGCCTAAAGAGTCAGAGTGAACCTCCGACGGGGAATCATTCTCATGAAGCATTACAATAGTTGAGCCAACCATCAAAACTATCCAGTCAATAATCCCACATTGATTACCTAGTAACAGGTAAGATGAAATTTGACATTATGAATGCATTTTCTCAAGGATATGAACGGATTTACAGATGCCCGGTTTAAGCTAGGTGCTTCATATGGAATCAAATTCACTTCATATCATTTATTTAATCCTCTGGTTTAAAATGAATCGAGACAACAGTAACATAAACAACGTTGATTCTGTCAACATGCAGGTATACACTGGACACTGGTCTATGTATGGATTTGCATTAAGAAGATGATAGTATTTTATTTAAGAGCTTTAGTTTTTTTCACGTGTATTATAATAGTTAAATATTACTCAGCTATTTGGCATCAGCACTAATGGAATGAATGAAGGAATAAAAAGATTATATATATATATATATATATATATATATATATATGTGTGTGTGTGTGTGTGTGTGTATATATATACATATATACTGTATGTTTGTGTGTGTATGTATATATATATATATATATATATATATATATATTGTTTACGTTGCCTTTATGGACAGCTAACTAATGCCATGATTCTTTGTTTTAAATACCCACGTGTGAGACGAGGGCAAGTGACGTCACAGTATTGGTGTTTCACACCTTGAGCTGTGCGTTGGCTGAACTGTTATGACTGGACCATGGGTCCATTCAAGTGCCGGTAGGCATAACGAAAAATCTATCATTGCATTGAACTGAATTCATTCAAAGAATAGCTGCAATAGGATGAAAGGTTTTTTCGTGTGTTTTTATTTGTACAAATAATGAAAATTCAGGTACACAAATAAAGAGTCCAGGCTTGAGCTTGATTAGATTACTTCTATTTCATCTATGTTGTAATTGAGTCGTTTGTTAACATAGACTAAGGATACTGTTATCTTGCAAATATATTATACAGACGAAGGTTTTGCAGTAACGTTGTAATACAGGACCTTCCAAGCAATTGGCCCAGGCAAGGTTTTTATCTACGAATCATATCATAATCAAAATTCCATTTTTGTTCGCTTTTGTTTTTTTAGAAATTTTATCATTATTTTAGTAACTGTTAATAACATTTAAAAGAAGTATAAAGTTTTAGTTCACCATAGCAGGGTTTCGTTGTGTATAAGGCCTGGTGAGGTAGCTGCCCTTCATGAACCGACAACTATTTACCCACCCCCCTTCCCACCCCATCACTTAATTGGTTTTGATATTCATATACAAGTAAGAACGCATTCCTTCAATCAGCCTAGAGCACAGAGTACAGTATGCTTTATCCCTCAACATCTCATCGCTTCCTACGGATTCTGTACAGCTTCCGATTAGTAAAAATCACGATTAATTACTACATTTTACGACTATGCACTAAATGACTTACTGTTATTTTGTATGCTTACACACTACTGAAGTTTTGACTCGAACAAAAATATGAACTGCTTTGAAATGATTTCCAAATTTCTAAGTAATATGAAAACATTATTTAGATACTAGTTTGAAAAAAAAAAAATTTAATTTTTTACGACGCTGGACAGATGAAAGATATTTTGCCAGAAAACATTATTATTATTATTATCATTATTATTATTATTATTATTATTATTATTATTATTATTATTATTATTATTTTCATTTATTATTTATTAATTATTATTTATTATTATTATTTATTATTTTTATTTATTTATTATTATTATATTATCATTATTTATTATATTTCATTATATAATTATTATTATTATTATATTATCATTATTTATTATTTTTTATTATAATTATTATTATTATTTATTAGTAGTATTATTTATTATTATTAATTTTTATTATTATTCATTATTTATTATTTATTATTCTTTATATATTATTATTATTTATAATTATTTTATTATTAATTATTATTTATTATTCATTATTATTCTTTAATATTATTGTTTATTATAATTTATTATTGTTTATTATTATTATAATCATTGTTTATTATTTATCATTATTGTTTATAATTATTTATTATCATTGTTTGTTATTATTTATTATTATTGTTTATTATTATACAGTATATTTATTATTATTACTATTTATTATTATTGTTTATTAGTATCTATTATTATTCTTTATTTTTTTATTTATTAATATTATTTATTATAATTATTTCTTATAATTTATTATTATTTAATCTTATTATTCATTATTATTTATTATTTTTCACTATTATTATTATTTATTATTTTTTATTATTCTTTATTATCATTTATTGTTTTTTATTTATTTGTTATTACTGTTTATTATTTTTTATTAATATTACTATTTATTTATTATTATTATTTATTATTAATTATTATTATTTATTTTTATTTTTATTATTTGTTTTTATTATTTATTATTTATCATAAATATTTATTATTATTTTTTATCATTTATTAAATATTATCGTTTTTATTTATTCATTATTATATATTATAATTATTATTTATTATTCATTATTATTATTTATTATTTTTTATTCATTTCTTATTATATGATCATTATTTATAATTATTATTTTTTATTTAATTATTATTATTTATTATTATTTAATTATTATTAATATTTATTTTATATTATTATTATTATTTATTGTCATTTATTATTTATTTATTTATTATCATTATTTATTGTTATCATTTATTATTTATTTATTTATTGTTATCATTTATTATTTATTTATTTATTATCATTATTTATTGTTATCATTTATTATTTATTATTATTAATGTTATTTATTTATTTTTTAATATTATTACTTATTATTATTTATTATTCATTATTATTATTTTTTATTTATTATTATTATTATTCATTATTTATTTTTATTTGCTTCAATACAAACGTAGTTGGAGAGAGAAGGATGCTGTAAGCACAAAGGCTGCAGTAGGGAAAAATATCCCACTGAAGATAGAGAATAAGAAAATAATAAAATACAAGAGAAGTAATGAATACTTGAAATAAAATATTTTAAGAACAGTATCAACATTAGAATACGTTTATAAGATAAACCATGAGAGACCATTATGTCAGCCTGTTCAACATAAAAACATTCGCTGCAAGTTTGAACTTCTGAAGTTCCACCGATTCAACTTCCGGATTAACATTCCACAATCGGCCACAGCTGGAATAAAACTTCTAGAAAACTGCTTTAGTAAATCTATTTTCATTATTTCCTTCAAATGAATATTGAAAATAATACCTTTATCAATACTATTCAATAATATCTATAAAATCTTATGATTAATTTTTTATATTGGTAAAATATTACATAAAATATTCCTATCTGAAGAACCATAATCAAGATATTGGTCACATCCTTTACTGACGTGGTTGCTGTCAGCATTAGGTGTTATTGAACCACTTAATATCTTTAAAAGTACTAGCTCTTACCGAGAGCTAGTGCTTAATATGGTTACGGTACAATTAAAAAAAAACACTTACAAATTGGTTGCAGCTATATTTCAATCAGCATTGCCAAATATAGGGATTATGCCCACTTGACGCAAGTCTAAACTGAGGCCCATTGTTTCTGCTTGTTTTGTAACCATTCTAAACTATTTAAGGTCTGCCCAATCCTGAATCCTGTGTTCCTGTGTGGGTGTGAGACATGGGTCCTGACAGAAAAATTAAAGTCTAAAATTCAGACTAATGAAATGCGTAGCCTACGTCTAATCTTTAGAGTAAGAAGGAGAGATAGGCTCTGAAATACCACTATAAGAGAACCCTTGGGAGTAGAACAGGTAATTTTACAAATGGGGAGATGCCAGTTAAGATAGTTTGGCCACATATATCGAATGCCTGAATATAATCGGGATGTACACGGAATTGGGGAATGGATTCTTGAGGGTAGAAAACGACTGGGAAGATTGAGATGGAAGGATGGCACCAATAAGACTTGAAAGATTCCACTTGGAATGCAATGAGGCTATGTATGTAATATGTCAGGCGCTTATGGAATGGGGGCGTACAATACGGAATTTGTCAATTGACAGACAGGATTCCGACGGGATTTTGGGTGAACTTATCCTTTTAATTTCGGTCTCATGTTCTGGTGAAACATTTAAGGTCTGTTTTAAGTACGTTTATTCATTAATAATCTATAGAGGCTCGTCCGTAACCATTGATTTATTTTTCTCTCTTCATATTGATACAACATTATTTGGGTTATATTTATATTCATATTCTTTTTCTGTCCCTGTGAAATCTGTCATTATCTGCAAATCTTAAGTGGTTAAGGTATGTATGTATGTATATATATATATATATATATATATATATATATATATATATATATATATATATATATATGTATGTATGTATGTATGTGTATGTTTGTATATGTATGAATGTATATATGTATATGTATATATATGTATATATATTTAAGTATATATATGTATGTATGTATGTATGTATATGAATGCATGTATGTATGTATATATATGTATGCATGTATGTATATACATATGTTTATATGTATGTATGTACGTATATATGTATATGTATGTATGCATGTGTTTATATGTATGTATGTATGTCTGTATATTTATAAGTATGTATATATATGTATGTATGTGTATACATGTATTAATATATTTATATGTATATGTATATTTGGTATGTTTAAGTATGGGTATATATATATATATATATATATATATATATATATATATATATATATATATATATATATATATATATATGTGTGTGTGTGTGTTTATATATACCGTACATATATGTATATATGATGTATATATATATGTATATAGTGTATATGTATGTACATTATATGCATTACACACTCATATATATATATATATATATATATATATATATATATATATATATATGTATGTATGTATATATATGTCCAGTATATATGTATGTATATAAATATGTATGTTTGTATATATGTAAGTATGTATATATATACATATGTATGTTTGTATGTATTTATACATATGTATGTATGTATGTGTGTATATGTATGTATGTATGTATCTATGTACTATGTTTGTATGTATGTATATATGCATGTATGTATCTTATGTATATATATGTGTTTATGTATGTATATATATATATATATATATATATATATATATATATATATATATATATATATGTATTTATTTGTATGTATATATCTGTACGGGATACGACCCTTTCGTCTAAAGCACTTTCGTCTAAATCACTTTCGTCTATAGCACTTTGGTCTAAAAGCACTTTGGTCTAAAAACGCTTTAGTCTAAAAGCACTTTCGTCTAAAAGCACTTTGGTCTAAAAGCATATTCGGCTAAATAATTTCTTTGGAATTTTCTTTTACCTAATGACTAATTTGGCATAAAGGAATTTCGGGTAGTTAGGTAGTAGGTTGGCCAGGGCACCAGCCGCCCGTTAAGATACTACCACAAGAGAGTTATGGGGTTCTTTGACTGGCCAGACAGTATTACATTGGATCTTTCTCTCTGGTTACGGTTCTTTCCCTTTGCCTACACAGACACCGAATAGTCTGGCCTATTCTATACAGATTCTCCTCTATCCTCATACACCTGACAACATTGAGATTACCAAACAATTCTTCTTCTCTCGAGGGGTTAACTACTAAACTGTATTTGTTCAGTGGCCACTTTCCTCTTGGTAAGGGTAGAAGAGGCTCTTTAGAAGGGCCATGGATGCCTGGTGGTTTATCAAGAGGTTGTCTTTCCCTTTTTCTGATTATTTTTCTTCTCAAAACCATCCTTACTGTCCTCCCTTCAGTTGAAGTGGCTATCCTGGAGGGTATTTAGCCTTGCATGGTGTATCGGCTCCTCCATGTTGACCAGTTTTTCCGACTTTTTACTATAGTCTATGGGTATCATCAATCACTTTGTTTATAATTCTGTACGTATTGTTTTTGTTATAATTCTTGTTAATCTAGTTTTTAAGTATGATGTCTCTTTTTTATTTCTATTAATTCTTATGCTGTCTGGAGACATTGAGCGAAATCCGGGACCAGTACGTCCTAGATTTCGTCAATGTCGTCTTCTGTATTGCAATATTCGTGGTCTTCATGCAAATATCCAAGACCTTACAGCTGCGTCCAGACAGTATGATATTCTTTTGTGCTCAGAAACTTTGGTTTCTAATATGAGGCACTCATCTGAGCTCCTTATAACTGGTTTTAAGAAGCCAATAATGTTGAAACGTGATGCCATCCCTAGGGCCAGGGGAATGGCGGTGTATATTAGGACCGAGTACCCTGCTTCTCATAAGTCCTGCTATCAATGTGGATGTCATGAGATTCAGGTAATAAAAGTTTGTGGCAGGCATAACAACTTTTATTTATGTTCGATCTACCGGAATCCAGACATGGATGATTCTATCTTCGATTGTCTTCTTACCATTATGGCTAAGATACAAGAAGATGATAGAAAGGCTTCTTTTGTCTTTGTTGGTGATTTTAATGCTCACCATAGGGAGTGGTTAAGTTCTGTCTCTCCTACCGATCGCCATGGCTTAAGAGCTTTAGACTTTGCCTCTGAATCAGGCTGTGAGCAAATCATAAATGAAGCTACTCACAGGTCTGGTAATTGCTTGGACCTCGTATACACTGACTCCCCTGGCGTTATAACTAGTAAGGTTGGTTCTCCAGTCGGGACATCTGATCATGCCTTGATTTCATTATTAGTGAAGACTGAGCAGCCTGTCCCTGATATATCATATTCTTGTAAAATTTATATGAAATCCCAAGCAGACTGGAATGGGATTTTACATGATCTTTTGTGCTTGAATTGGTCACAATTATATAATAGTGTAGATCCTGTTGTCCCTTTGAATGAGAATCTAGTCAACATAATTGATAGGCGTATCCCTTCTCGTGTGCTAAGGTACCGAGTGAAGGACAAACCGTGGTTCAATGATTATTGTAGACGTGCGTTTTTGGAGAAGCAGGAGGCCTATCAACTTTGGAAGGGTAACAGATCAGATTTGACCTGGAACAACTATACTCAGCTTCGAGCCTTTGCTCAGAGAGTTTATGCCTCAACTGAAAAGGAGTACACTTTAACCATAAAAGAAACACTTTCTGGTACAACTCAGGAACATAAATGGTGGTCTACCCTTAAATCTGCACTCTTTGGTGTAGATGTAACAGTTCCTCCTTTACTTAAACCAGATGGCTCAGTCACTCACTGTCCAAAGGAAAAGGCAACCCTTTTGGCTGATGTTTTTGACAGTAAACAGAGTAATGAAAAACTTGAACTTCCTCATTCCTGTTTTCCTGAGGCTAAACTAACTAGTTTAGCTTTTCGATCTCGTGAGATTAAAGCTCTGTTGATGGACCTTGATGCTTATGGAGGTGTTGACCCAAATGGTATTTTTCCTTTGTTTTTTATAAAGACAGCAGATTTCTTAGCTCCAAAGTTATCTGTTATTTTGCGCAAGTTAGCAAGAAGAGGAGCTTTTAGCACTAGTTGGAGAATTGGAAATGTTACTCCTCTATGTAAATGTGTTTGTGGTAGCTCAAGTCCCACTGATTACCGCCCAATTTCCATAACTCCCATATTATCTAAAGTTTTTGAACGTCTTCTGGCAAAACGTCTTAATAGGTTTGCTGAAGGTAATCATCTACTCCCTAGTTTGCAATTTGGTTTTCGTAAAGGCCTTGGAGCATGTGATGCCCTTCTTACAATCTTCAATGCTGTACAGAAATCCCTTGATTGTGGTCGGGAAGTTCGTATGATTGGCCTTGATTTTAGTGCTGCCTTTGACCGTGTTAATCATGAGGCCCTTGTTTTCAAACTGAAACAGTTGGGAGTGGGTGGGTCGTTTCTTAGCATTATTATTGATTTTTTAAGTAATAGATCTCAAAGAGTTGTTGTTGATGGGCACCATAGTGATTATAGGAATGTGATATCTGGTGTTCCACAGGGTAGTGTTCTTGGCCCATTACTTTTCATACTATATACACATGACATGTGGTTTGGCCTAGAAAACAAGCTTGTTGCATATGCAGATGATGCTACTCTCTTTGCATCAATTCCATCCCCTGAATGTAGATCTAGGGTTGGTGAATCCCTTAATAGAGATTTAGCTAGAATTAGTGCATGGTGCAAATTATGGGGTATGAAGTTGAATCCTAACAAAACTCAAAGTATGATTGTAAGTAGGTCAAGGACGGTGGTTCCTCAACATCCGGATCTCAGTATTGATAATGTTTCTTTAAATATGTATGACTCTTTCAAAATTTTAGGTGTGATTCTCGACAGTAAATTTACTTTTGAGAAACATATAAGGTCTGTGTCTTCTTCAATTTCACAAAAAATAGGCTTATTGAGAAAGTCTTTCAAGATTTTCGGTGATCAATCTATTCTGAAGAAGTGTTTTAATTCTTTCATTCTACCTTGTTTTGAGTATTGTTCTCCTGTCTGGTCTTCAGCTGCTGATTCTCATCTTAATTTGTTGGACAGAAACTTACAGTCTATTAAATTTCTTATTCCTGATCTAGATATTAATCTCTGGCACCGTCGTTCAATTAGTTCATTATGCATGTTGCATAAGATTTTTCACAACTCTGACCATCCTTTACATTCAGATCTCCCTGGACAATTCTATCCTGTTCGTAATACTAGGCAGGCAGTTAATTCTAATAGCCAGGCCTTCTCCATCACGAGGCTCAATACTACGCAGTACTCTAGAAGTTTTATTCCAGCTGTGACCAAGTTGTGGAATGATCTTCCTAATCGGGTGGTTGAATCAGTAGAACTTCAAAAGTTCAAAGTTGGAGCAAATGCTTTTTTGTTGACCAGGCGGACATGAGTCTTTTTATAGTTTATTTATGACATATTTGTTTTTGATGTTGTTGATAGTTTATTATATGACATGTCTGTTTTGACGTTGTTTCTTATTTTAGAATGATTTATTGTTAATTTGTTCTCTTCATTTATTTATTTCCTTATTTCCTTTCCTCACTGGGCTATTTTTCCCTGTTGGAGCCCCTGGGCTTATAGCATCTTGCTTTTCCAACTAGGGTTGTAGCTTGGATAGTAATAATAATAATAATATATATATATATATATATATATATATATATATATATATATATATTTATATTTATATATATAGTGAGATATTTCAAATGTGTCCCTATTCATTTCATTTATACACACACACACACACACACACACACACACACATATATATATATATATATATATATATATATATATATATATATATATATGTATGGTGAGATATTTCAGATGTGTCCCTGTTCGTTTCACTTATACATATATAGATATATATGTATATTTATATAAATATATATATATATATATATATATATATATAAATATATATATGTATATGTATATGTTTATATAAATATATATATATATATATATATATATATATATATATATATATATATGGGTATGTGTATGTGTGTGTGTGTGTGTAAGTGAAGTGAATGGGGACACATTTGAAGTATCTCACTGTATATATATGTATATATATATATATATATATATATATATATATATATATATATATACATATATATACGGTTCACTTTCCCTTTGCCTACAAATAGTGTACACCGAATAGTCTGGCCTAATCTTTACAGATTCTCCTCTGTCCTCATACACCTGACAACACTGAGATTACCAAACAATTCTTCTTCACCCAAGGGCTTACTTACTGCACTGTAATTGTTCAGTGGCTACTTTCCTCTTAGTAAGGGTTAAAGAGCATTTTCAGCTGTGGTGAGCAGCTCTTCTAGGAGAAGGACACTCCAAAATTAAACCATTGTTCTCTAGTCTTGGGTAGTGCCATATCCTCTGTACCATGATCTTCCACTGTCTTGGGTTAGAGTTCTCTTGCTTGAGGGTACACTTGGGCACACTATTCTATCAAGTTTCTTTTCCCCTTTTTTTGTTAAATTTTTATAGTTTATATGGAAATATTTGTTTAAAAGTTATTACTGTTCTTAAAATTTTTTATTTTTCCTTGCTTCCTTTCCTCACTGGGCCATTTTCCCTGTTGGGGCCCTTGGGCTTATAGCATTCTGCTTTTCCAACTAGGGCTGTAGCTTAGCAATTAATAATAATAATAATAATAATATGGTAAGCAGCTCTTCTAGGAGAAGGACACTCCAAAATTAAACCATTGTTCTCTAGTCTTGGGTAGTGCCATAGCCTCTGTACCATGGTCTTCCACTGTCTTGGGTTAAAGTTCTCTTGCTTGAGGGTACACTCGGGCACACTGTTCTATCTAGTTTCTCTTCCTCTTGTTTTGTTAAAGTTTTTATAGTTTATATAGGAAATATTTATTTCAATGTTTTTGCTGTTCTTAGAATATTTTATTTTTCCTTGTTTCCTTTCCTCACTGGGCTATTTTCCCTGTTGGAGCCCCTGGGCTTATAGCATCCTGCTTTTCCAACTAGGGTTGTAGCTTAGCATTTAATAATAATAATAATAATAATAATAGTAACCATTCTTTCTCGTTAAGTTTTTTGGTATAAATACTTTCTTGGTTATTTAGTTTCAGCTCGAACCCCCAAAATGGAAACTACTATAAACTTAGTTAAAACCACGCAAGGAAAAGATAAACTATGTTACAATGGTTATTATTACACGAGGAATAACGCAACCAAAACAGTTTCTTATTGGCGATGTGAAGATCGGATGTGTCCCGGTCGCCTTATTTCAAGTAGAAATTGTGAAGTTATGAAAACCTTAGATCATAACCACGCTGGTGGTGCTGAAAAAGTGTATGTGTTGCAAGCCAAAAACAAAATTACAGAAAAGGCTAGTACAACATCTGAAACGCCGGCAGCAATTATATGTGAAGTGATTAGTCAGGTTCCTGAATGTTCCCAGCCGCTGCTTCCTACCACTGCTTCTATGACTCGAAATGTTCGGAAATTAAGAAGTAAACAATTTCCCAAGCTTCCGACATCATTAGCCGATGTAGATGTGCAAGGTAGGTTTAGAATAATATTGGGAGAAGAAAACTGGTTGCTACATGATAGTGGATCAGACGATGAGGATAGAGTTTTGATCTTTGCGGCCCCATCATCATTGCAAAAGTTGGGATCCTCAAAGCACTGGTTTGCTGAGGGCACTTTTGAAACGTGTCCAAACATCTTTTATCAAATATATACAATTCATGCCGAAATCCAGTTCTTTTTGCTTTACTACCATGGAAATCGGAAGAAATTTATGCTAAGATGTTGCATGCACTTTTAGAGAAGGCTCTGGCCTTTAAGCCTATTGATGATGTACCAAGAGGAATGCAATGTTTAAAACAAGAAGTACCAGAAAATGCATTGCCGTTTATTGAATACATAGACAATACTTTTGTAAACGGGATGCAAAGACGAAATGGAAGACGGTACATGAATGGAATGTTTATGAACTTACGCTCGCAGGTAACGCTTGTACGATAAATTCAGTTGAAGCATGGCATAGACGATTTGGTGTATTAGTTCGATCTCATTCAAATTTATATAATGTTCTGGATGCTCTAAGAAGGGAAGAACAAATCGTCAAAACAAAAATATCTCAACTTACCGTAGGGGCAACCCCAAAGAAACCAAATACCAAAGTAGCAAGAAGAGAGCAAAGAATTTACAATGTTGATGCTGATTACCAGAATCGTTTATTGGAAGATTACCTCAGAAGCATTGCACATAATTTGAGTTCTTTTTAAATACTGTCTCTTATTTACATTTTTATAGATTTTTACTTGTTTTTATTTCGCAATTTTTTGTATTGCATTATAAGTATTTTTAATTACTTTTCTTATAATAGTTAAGATTTTATCTTTAACCAATTTTTTGTATTGCATTATAAGTATTTTTAATTACCTTTCTTATAATAGTTAAGATTTTATCTTTAACCAATTTTTTTTTATTGCTTTATTACTAATTTTAATGACTTTTCTTGTAATAGTTAAGATTTTATCTTTAATCATATGAATTTATATCCTAATAAAACATTTTAGACCAAAGCGCTTTTAGACTAAAGTGCCTTTAGACCAAAGAGCTTTTAGACAAAAGTGCCTTTAGACCAAAGTCCTTTTAGACAAAAGTGCTTTAGACGAAAGGGCTTTAGACGAAAGTGCTTTAGACGAAAAGTCCTAGACCCATCTGTACGTATATATGTATGTATATATCTATATATACAGTATGTATATATATGTATATATATATGTATATATGTAAGTATACTGTATATATATGTATAGATACTGTATATATGTATTTTTGTATATATGTATGTATGTATATATGTATATGTGTATGTATGTATAGATATATATTTGTATATATGTATATATATGTATATGTATATTTATATAATGTACATATGTACATTATATGCATTATATATATGTATATATATATGTATGTATGTATATCTATATATTTGTATGTATATATATATATATATATATATATATATATATATATATATAGGTGAGTGTATGTTTGTAAATTTGTGTATACAGTATATATGTATGTATATAAATATGTGTATATATATAGACATAAATATGTATATATGTATGTGTATATATATGTACGTATATATTTACATATATATATATATATATATATATATATATATATATATTTATAAATGTTTGTATGTATATGTGAATATATATTAATTTATATATATGCATGTATATGTATATATATACATATGTATGTATATATATATGTATATGTATATATATACATACGTGTATATATATATATATATATATATATATATATATATATATATATATATATATATATAATAGTTGTGTGTACATATCAATCATAAATAGCATTCAATACAGAATTCAACTTTGGTTTTATATATATATATATATATATATATATATATATATATATATATATATTGGAAATACTTCTATGATAAAATCTTTTAGCTGATTAAGGTCTTGAAACTTATGCCTTGAGTCCATTTGAATTTCATTGTATGTAACTTTTAGTAGATTTAAATATCAACTACAAATGACGTTTTTATCAGATTCAACTCAAACGATACACATACATATACACACATATATATACATATATATATATATATACATATATATATATATATATATATATATATATATATATATATATATATATATATAATCATAAATATATATATATATATGTATATATATATATATATATATATATATATATATGTATATGTGTATCTTCACATATACATTCATATATATATATATATATATATATATATATATATATATATATATATATATATATATATATATATATATCTTCATATGTATAACTTCACATATACATATATGTACATTTATATGTATATAATATATATGTATGTATATATATAAATATATATACTGTATATATATATATATATATATATATATATATATATATATATGTTTATATGTTTATCTTCATATATATATATATATATATATATATATATATATATATATATATATATATATTTGTGTGTATATATCTATCTATCTATATATATATATATATATATATATATGTATGTACATCTTCGTATATATATATATACATATATATATATATATATATATATATATATATATATATATATATATATATTTTATATCACTATCATACCCCTTTACGTCTATTGATGCAAAGGGCTTCGTTTAGATTTCGCCAGTCGTCTTTATCTGAGCTTTTGATTCAATACTGCCCCATTTATCATCTCCTTTCCACGCTCTACTTAACGCTGCATAATCCTCAGCCATATAGGCTTGGGTCTTCCAACTCTTTTAGTGCCTTGTGGGGCCCAGCTGAACGTTTGCTAAACTAATATCTCTTGGTGTGTGTGAAGAGCATGCCCAAACCATCTCCATCTACCTTCCTTCATGATCCCATCCACATATGACACTCGAGTAATCTCTCTTATATTTTCATTTTTAATCTTCTCCTGCCCTCTAACTCCCAATATCCTTTTAAGGGTTTTGTTTTCAAATCTACTATATCAATTGGGGAGTGTTTCAATGTCATACCATGACTCGTGTCTATAGAGTAACAACGACCTCACTAAACTGATATATAGTGTGATTTTTTATATGCAATTTCAGGTGATGCAATTTCCAAATTTTATTCAACCTGGCCATTGTCTGATTTTCTTTTTTCAGTCTGTGACTAAACTCTATTTCTAAAGACCCTTTATTGGAAATACTAGTTTCTAAATACCTAAATGATTCGACCTCATTAATTCTATCTCCTTTCAATGATATTTCATCATCCATTGCATACTCTTTTCATCATCTCTGTCTTTCTTCTATTTATCTTGAGCCTAACCTCGTGTGATCTTTCATGCATTTTGGTAAGCAAGCATTGCAAATCTTATGGAGTTCTGCTAACAAAGACAGCATCTTCAGTATACTTTATGCTAAATTCCTGTCACCAATCCAGTCCAATCCTTCTCCACCATCTCTGACTGTTCTACTCATTACAAAATCCATGAGGAGGATAAACAACATAAGTGACAACACATTCCCTTGTAGTACTCTGTTGTTTACTGCAAATTCATTTAAAAAGACTCCATTAAAATTAACTTTGCACTTGCTCTGTTCATGAAGAGACTTAATCAAATTTACCGGGCAGCCATGAGTAATTTTGGTAAATTAGTTGAATAGTGTTTATTGCAACCATCAGGGAACTGAAGAGTGATAACTATTTTTGTTTCAGTGATCTATGTGCTATTTGAAATGATAGCCTCAGAAAAGATGGTTTATTTGATAAGTTTCTGCATAAAAACATAAATAATTTATACCAACATAATTCATTCGTTTGCAAAATAATCCAATAACTTTTTTAATCAGATCTTTGCAGTAACTGACGATGGCTCTAGATACCTGAATATCATGTTGGAAGACTTACGACTTCTCTAATGCGTCACGAGATTCACCTTCAATAAGGATGACAATAAAGAAAAAATGGAGTGAATCTGTCTTTGCCAGAAGACCCTTTTCTCGAAAGCAACCATAACTCGACTTTGGTACTAACAAACGTTCTTTCCATTTTCGCTCCTTAATATTAAAAGATGGAATATTTTAGAGGAGTGTTGAGAGGTCAGTGCACCTCAAATGGACCACTGTAGACATTGATGAAAGGTCTTTTCTGTATTCTTTTCAGCTTTCAACTCTATCTCCACTTCTGCTTCCTATTTTCAATCTGGCTTTTTAACATCTCCTTTACTTCACTCTCTACAACGGAGATTTTCCCCTTCTGATCCAAATTCTAACTGAAATTTTCAAAAAAAAAGAAAAAAAAAACCTCGGAGTATATTTTTTCAACTTGTGATTATTATTATTATTATTATTATTATTATTATTAGGTGTAAGCTTATTTATGCGCGGGAGGGGAGGGGGGGCAGCTGCTCAGCGCCAGCGGGGAATGGGAGGGCGGGCAGCCGGCCAGCGCCATGGGGGGGGGGGAGAGGGGGGGGGCAGCCACCCAGCGCTAGCGGGGGAGGGGAGGGGGCAGCCAACCAGCGGGGGATGGGAGGGCGGGCAGCCGCCCAGCGGGGGAGGGGAGGGGTGGGCAGGCGCCCAGTGCCAGCGCGGGAGGGGAGGGGGAGAGTAGCCGCCCTGCGCCAGCGGGGGAGGGGAGGGGAGTGGGGGCAGCCGCCCAGCGGAGGAGGGGAGGGCGGGCAGCCGCCCAGCGGGGGAAGGGAGGGGCGGGCAGCCGCCCAGCGGGGGAAGGGAGGGGCGGGCAGGCGCCTAGTGCCAGCGCGGGAGGGGAGGGGGGGCCAGCTGCCCAGTGCCAGCGGGGGAGGGGAGGGGGCAGCTGCCCAGCGGGGAGGGGAGTGGGGGCAGCCGCCCAGCGGGGGAGGGGAGGGCGGGCAGCCGCCCAGCGGGGGAAGGGAGGGGCGGGCAGCCGCCCAGCGGGGGAAGGGAGGGGCGGGCAGCCGCCCAGCGGGGGAAGGGAGGGGCGGGCAGCCGCCCAGCGGGGGAAGGGAGGGGCGGGCAGGCGCCTAGTGCCAGCGCGGGAGGGGAGGGGGGGCCAGCTGCCCAGTGCCAGCGGGGGAGGGGAGGGGGCAGCTGCCCAGCGGGGAGGGGAGTGGGGGCAGCCGCCCAGCGGGGGAGGGGAGGGCGGGCAGCCGCCCAGCGGGGGAAGGGAGGGGCGGGCAGGCGCCTAGTGCCAGCGCGGGAGGGGAGGGGGGGCCAGCTGCCCATTGCCAGCGCGGGAGGGGAGGGGGGGCAGCTGCCCAGCGCCAGCGTGGGAGGGGAGGGGGGCAGCCACCCATCGCCAGCGGGGGAGGGGAGGGGGCAGCCGCCCAGCGCCAGCGGGGGAGGGGAGGGGGCAGCCCCCAGTGCCAGCAGGGGAGGGGAGGGGGGCAGCCCCCCAGCGCCAGGGGGGGAGGGGGGGGCAGCCACCCAGCGCCAGCTGGGGAGGGGAGGGGGGCAGCCGCCCAGCGGGGGAAGGGAGGGGCAGGCAGGCGCCTAGTCCCAGCACGCGAGGGGAGGGTGGGCCAGCTGCCCAGTGCCAGCACAGGAGGGGAGGGGGGGCAGCTGCCCAGCGCCAGCGTGGGAGGGGAGGGGGGGGCAGCCACCCATCGCCAGCGGGGGAGGGGAGGGGGCAGCCGCCCAGCGCCAGCGGGGGAGGGGGGCAGCCCCCCAGCGCCAGCGGGAGAGGGGAGGGGGGCAGCCCCCCAGCGCCAGGGGAGGGGGGGGGAGGGGAGGGGGGGCAGCCACCCAGCGCCAGCTGGGGAGGGGAGGGGGGCAGCCGCCCAGCGCCAGCTGGGGAGGGGAGGGGGTGGGGGCAGCCGCCCAGCGCCAGCTGGGGAGGGGAGGGGGGCAGCCACCCA
>NC_090727.1:3142622-3149079 GCF_036898095.1 Palaemon carinicauda | reverse complement strand
ACGTATTATATTATAAATATATATACATATATGTATTATATATACATGTATATATACATATATACATACATACATACATACACATTTACTGTATATACATTCTATATATATATGTATATATATATATATATATATATATATATATATATATATATATATATGTGTGTGTGTGTATATACTGTATGTATACATATACATATTTATAACATACAATATATATATATATAATATATATATATATATATATATATATATATATATATATATATACTATATGCGTGTGTGTGTTCCTGATGTAGTAAGTTCGTCATTAGTTCCAATTATGTATTTCTTATGTATATTTAAGTCGCCCAGCGGGAGGGGAGGGGAGAGGAGGGGAGGGGAGAGGAGGGGAGGGGAGGGGGGATCCGCCCAGCGCCAGGGGGAGGGGACAGGGGGGGCCGCCCAGCCCCAGGGGGAGGGGAGGGGGGTAGCCGCCCAGCGCCAGGGGGAGGGGAGGGGAGGGTGAGAGTCGCCCAGCGGGAGAGAAGGGGAGGGGGGAGCACCCAGCGCCAGGGGGGAGGGGAGGGGGAGGCTGTCCAATGCCAGGGGGAGGGGAGGGGGAGTCGCCAATGGAAGGGGAGGGGGGAGGGGAGGGAAGGGTGGAGCCACTCAGCGCTTGGGGAGGGGAGGGGTGGTTGCCCCACAGGCCCAGGGGGAGAGGAGGGGGGAGCCGCCCAGTGCCAGAGGGAGGGGAGGGGGGAGCCGCCCAGCGCCAGAGGGAGGGGAGGGGGGAGCCGTCCAGCGCCAGGGGGAGGGGAGGGCGGAGCCATCCAGCGCCAGGTTAAGGGGAGGGTGGAGCCCTCAGCGCTAGGGGGAGGGAGGGGTGGTGCCCCACAGCCCCAGGGGGAGGGGAGGGGGGCCGTCCAGTGCCAGGGGGAGGGGAGGGCGTCCAGTGCCAGGGGGAGGGGAGGGCGAGCCATCCAGCGCCAGGGGGAGGGGAGGGGGGAGCCGCCCAGCAGGAGGGGAGGGGAGGGAGGGAGCCGCCCAGCGCCAGGGGGAGGGGAGGGGGAGCCGCCCAGTGGGGTGGGAGGGAGGGGGGGGGAGCCGCCCAGCACCAGTGGGAGCTGGGGGAGCTCTCCCCTTCCACCGGAAGGGGAAAGCCCCGCCAGGCGAACGATATAGAGTTCCTCTATCAGGCTTAGTTTTAAGAAAAAAAAAATTACGAAGTCTTCATATGAGAATGCGGTTTCCGGAGAGAGAGAGAGAGAGAGAGAGATGAGAGAGAGAGAGAGAGAGAGGAGGAGAGGAGAGGAGAGAGAGAGAGGAGAAGCCAGTAGAATTCAACAAATTCTTCTTTTGGCTTCAAGTGAAGTCTAAATGTCTTCAGGTATGAAGGAGAGAGAGAGAGAGAGAGAGAGAGAGAGAGAGGAGAGAGAGAGAGAGAGAGAGAGAGAGAGAGAATTCAACAAATTCTTCTTTTGGCTTCAAGTGAAGTCTAAATGTCTTCAGGTATGAAGGAGAGAGAGAGAGAGAGAGAGAGACGAGAGAGAGAGAGAGAGATGAGAGAGAGAGAGAAGCCAGTAGAATTCAACAAATTCTTCTTTTGGCGTCAAGTGAAGTCTAAATGTCTTCAGGTATGAAGGAGAGAGAGAGAGAGAGAGAGAGAGAGAGAGAGAGAGAGAGAGAGAGAGAGAATTCACAAGATAAAGATATACAGAAAGGAATTAAGAAAAAAAAATAACGAAAGGAAAGATCTATTCATAGTTTTCTTTCTGTGCGAACTCGTAACATATATCAGCTAAGACGCTTCCGAGGCAAATCTCACCCTCTGAAGACCGTTCTGGAAGCATTTTTATTTAATCTTCGTTTATTCCCAGAATATAATGTTCGCCTTCCGTATGAATTTCCTTTGTATTCGTGTTAACAATTATGGAAATATTGGAAGAATAAGGAATCTCAAATCTCTCTCTCTCTCTCTCTCTCTCTCATCTCTCTCTCTCTCTCTCTCGTAGGAATCTTCAAAGTGTTTCCGGAGGAAAATAGGAGAAATTTTACGCTGAAGGACGATTTTGCTTTTTTTTTCAGAGGATTTCATTCCTTAATTCTTCGTTCATTTTCACTGCCAATTATGGAAAAGTCTATCATATTCTAATGGACGGTGTAATAGAGAGAGAGAGAGGAGAGACGAGAGAGAGAGAGGAGAGAGAGAGAGAGAGAGAGAGAGAGAGAGAGAGAGAGAGCATTCTTTTCATATATCATATCCGTTTATTCACAGGAGAGAGAGAGAGAGCATTCTTTTCATATTTCATATCCGTTTATTCACAGGAGAGAGAGAGAGAGAGAGAGAGAGAGAGAGAGAGAGAGGAGAGAGAGAAGAGAGAGAGAGAGAGAGAGAGAGAGAGAGGAGCATTTTTGTCATATTTCATTTCCTTTATTCACAGACAGTAACGTTCATTCATCTCCTCTGTGATTAAACGGAAATGAAATATGAAATGAATGCTCTCTCTCTCTCTCTCTCTCTCTCTCTCTCTCTCTCTCTCTCTCTCTACTCTCTCTCTCTATATATTATACTAGTATATATATATATATATATATATATATATATATATACTATATATATGTATGTATATATCAGCCAATATTAGTCCACTGCAGAACAAAGGCCTCGACATTTTTATCAATTTGTGTCTTTTTATGGGTTTTTTTTATGTCAATTTATACCCCAAATTTTCTTAGTTCGTCAATCCATCGTTTTCTCTTCCTTTCCCTGCTGGTTTTGCGATAACTAGGGACCCATTCGGTTATTCTTTTTATATCTATTAAATTGTCCTTCTCCTTGTTTACATATATATATATATATATATATAATATATATATATATATATATATATATATATAATACAGAGAGAGAGAGAGAGAGGAGAGAGAGAGAGAGAGAGAGAAGAGAGAGAGAGAGAGAGAGTCTAGTTGCTGACTTAATTAACTGAAGGCAAATAATTCCTCAAGACAAATTGAATACTGACATAACATGACTTGTCATTATTTAAATTGATCAGTTGTAGCAGAAGCGATAATGAATAATGAGGAATGAGGACACAAGACGAATTTAAATAACCATCACAGACAAACACACACACACATATACACTATATTCTTTGAAATTCCCAGACAAGGAGGTTTTCAATACGACCCAAATTACGAAACCACAAAGATCATTTTAATATCTTTTTAAATTGGCGATCACTAACAAGCAGAATAAAAAGATATTTAGTCACTGAATCGCATATCTTCTCAAATAAAAGTTAGTAAACCACGTTCTCCTAATAATATTTTCATATGCATTACATTTACTATTGCGTATCTATTGGTTTTGTTAAATCCAAATAGATGAGCATAGAAAGAAGCATAGCTCAATGAATATTAAGAGATAAATTACGCTCTTCAATTCTTGGAGCACTACGTCGAAGATGGTATTAGACTGGGAAAATAGTTTGGAGAGAAATATGATTATGAACTCTGTAGTCTGGAATATAAGGCGGACGTGTTAACAAATTGAAAGAAAATAAGCCTCCTTTGATTCCCACTATCATGGATGGATACCAGAGGCTCAATATGCAGTTTTAATCCTGTGAATATTCGTTATATTTTGTTTAAGGTTGAGGTGATTAGACTTTGGCCGGAAAAGCTACGAATTTGGCCTAAAGAGTCAGAGTGAACCTCCGACGGGGAATCATTCTCATGAAGCATTACAATTTTTGAGCAACCACCAAAACTATCCAGTCAATAATCCCACTTTGATTCCTAGTAACAGGTAAGATGAAATTTGACATTATGAATGCATTTTCTCAAGGATATGAACGGATTTACAGATGCCCGGTTTAAGCTAGGTGCTTCATATGGAATCAAATTCACTTCGTATCATTTTTGTAATCCTCTGTTTCAAATGAATCGAGACAACAGTAGCATAAACAACGTTGATTCTGTCAACATGCAGGTATACACTGCACACTTGTCTATGTATGGATTTGCATTAAGAAGATGATAGTATTTATTTATGAGCTTTTAGTTTTTTTCACGTGTATTATAATAGCTAAAATATTACTCAGCTATTTGGCATCAGCACTAATGGAGTGAATGAAGGAATAAAAGATTATATATATATATATATATATATATATATATATATATATATATATATATATATATAATGTGTGTGTGTGTGTGTGTGTGTGTGTGTCTATATACTATATACTGTATGTTTGTATATATATATATATATATATATAGTATATATTATATATATATATATATATATATATATATATAGATGGTTTACGTTGCCTTTATGGACAGCTAACTAATGCCATGATCTTTGTTTTAAAATACCCATGTGTGAGACGGGGCAAGTGACGTCACAGTATTGGTGTTTCACACCTTGAGCTGTGCTTTGGCTGAACTGTTATGACTGGACCGTGGGTTCATTCAAGTGCCGGTAGGCATAGGGAAAAAATCTAATCATTGCACTGAACTGCCTTTATTCAAAGAATAGTTGCAATATGATTAAAGGTCTTTTTCGTGTGTTTTTTATTTGTACAAATAATGAAAATTCAGGTACACAATTAAAGAGTCCAGGCTTGAGCTTGATTAGATTACTTCTATTTCATCTATGTTGTAATTGAGTCGTAATAGACTAAGGATACTGTTATCTTGCAAATATATTATACAGACCGAAGGTTTTGCAGTAACGTTGTAATACAGGACCTTCCAAGCAATAGGCCCAGGCAAGGTTTTTATCTACGAATCATATCATAATCAAAATTCCATTTTTGTTCGCTTTTTTTTTTTTTAGAAATTTTATCATTATTTTAGTAACTGTTAATAACCTTTAAAAGAAGTATAAAGTTTTAGTTCACCATAGCAGGGTTTCGTTGTGTATAAGGCCTGGTGAGGTAGCTGCCCTTCATGAACCGACAACTATTTACCCCCCCCCCCCTTCCCACCCCATCACTTAATTGGTTTTGATATTCATATACAAGTAAGAACGCATTCCTTCAATCAGCCTAGAGCACAGAGTACAGTATGCTTTATCCCTCAACATCTCATCGCTTCCTACGGATTCTGTACAGCTTCCGTTCAGTAAAAATCACGATTAATTACTACATTTACGACTATGCACTAAATGACTTACTGTTATTTTGTATGCTTACACACTACTGAAGTTTTGACTCGAACAAAAATATGAACTGCTTTGAATGATTTCCAAATTTCTAGGTAATATGAAAACATTATTTAGATGCTAGTTTGAAAAAAAAAAAATTATTTTTACGACGATGGACAGATGAAAGATATTTTGCCAGAAAACATTATTATTATTATTATTATTATTATTATTATTATTATTATTATTATTTATTATTATTATTTATTATTTTTATTTATTTATTATTATTATTATTATTATATTATCATTATTTATTTTTTTTTTTTATAATTATTATTATTATTATATTATCCTTATTTATTATTTTTATTATAATTATTATTATTATTTATTAGTAATATTATTTATTATTATTAATTTTTATTATTATTCATTATTTATTATTTATTCTTTATATATTATTATTTATAATTATTTATAATTATTTATTATTATTTATTATTATTTATTAATTATTATTTATTATTCATTATTATTTTTTATTATTATTGTTTATTATTATTTTTTATTATTGTTTATTATTATTATAATCATTGTTTATTATTTATCATTATTGTTTATGATTATTTATTATCATTGTTTGTTATTATTTATTATTATTGTTTATTATTATACAGTGTATTTATTATTATTACTATTTATTATTATTCTTTATTATTATCTATTATTATTATCTATTATTATTCTTTATTTTTTTATTTATTAATATTATTTATTATAATTATTTCTTATAATTTATTATTATTATTTAATCTTATTATTCATTATTATTTATTAGTATTCATTATTATTATTATTTATTATTTTTTATTATTATTCATTATTATCATTTATTGTTTTTTATTTATTTGTTATTACTGTTTATTATTTTTTATTAATATTACTATTTATTTATTATTATTATTTATTATTATTTATTATTATTTTATTTTATTTAGTATTATTATTTTTTATTTATTTTTATTTTTATTATTTGTTTTTATTATTTATTATTTATCATAATTATTTATTATTATTTTTTATCATTTATTAAATATTATCGTTTTTATTTATTCATTATTATATATTATTATAATTATTATTTATTATTCATTATTATTATTTATTATTTTTTATTAATTTCTTATTATATAGTATTTATGATCATTATTTATAATTATTATTTTTTATTTAATTATTATCATTTATTATTATTTAATTATTATTAATATTTATTATATATTATTATTATTTATTGTCATTTATTATTTATTT
>NC_090727.1:3125122-3127622 GCF_036898095.1 Palaemon carinicauda | reverse complement strand
ATGTCTCTCTTTAAAGTTTATATATGAAAGGTCTATAAGTTTTGTTATTAACTTTGTATCGATGATTAGGGGGGAAATATTATTATTAATGTTATTTAGTAGTAGTAGTAGTAGTAGTAGGGGAAAGACTGCATCAGGGAGGGTATGTAAATGAAAACATGGTATATGCCATACCGAGCTGGAGAAGACTCTAAAAACAGCGACCCCCATATAAATGGGGTAAAAATACTGTAGATTACTAGTAGTAGTAGTAGGAGTAGTAGTAGTAGTAGTAGTAGTCATTGCCATCAAAATATATTTATTATTTTAGTTTTATTCATTACAGTTTTATTCTTATTATCAATATTGTTTTTCTTGGGTCCTCCAAAAGCTATTCGAGTTTCTTACACTTTGTTCTGCTGTGGGGAGAAAGAAAGCTTTCAATAGCCATAATCAGATTCCTTTTTGAAGAATAAAGAGAGAGAGAGAGAGAGAGAGAGAGAGAGAGAGAGAGAGAGAGAGAGAGAGCTCAATGAAATATGTTAAAGTGATATCATCATGATAGACAATAAGCGGCAATTTTACAACAGGGTTTGATTGAATCCAAGTTTGAATTGAGAACTTTGTTAAGAGACAATTATCTTTCTCAACTGCCTAGTGAAAAAAAGAGGTTTGATGATCCTGCCTTTAATTAGAAAATCATATTCCATATAAGGCTGCCTGATTCCTACGTGAATCTAAAGGACTCACAAAAGAAGACACTGGAGTTAGTAGAAGTAGATATTTTATAAATGAGAAATGTGAATAACGTAGTAGTATCGTAACATTACCATAATTTGCTGCATTGAGAAAATATCTTAAATATATAATAAGGAGCAAGTTTGTGGCTATACAATATATATATATATATATATATATATATATATATATATATATATATATATATATATATATATATATATATATACATATATATATGTATATATATATACATATATATACATATATATATGTATATATATATACATATATATTTATATATATATACATATATATATATATATATATATATATATACATACATATATATATATATATATATATATATATATATATATATATATATATATATATATTCCGGCCACGCTAAGCTCTTCCCGTCCCTCTAGTAGGGAGAAGAGGGAGTAATCATACCTTGGTTTGAGGCAGGTGCATGTGTGTGCATATCTGTCTGATTATTTACCTGTCATTTTTGACGGGTCGCGTACACTAGTATTAATAGAACCATCGTGAAGGTCACTCTAAGCAGGAAGCCACTATAGTCCATTTCTTTTAGCGATGCACATTTGCTCAGACTCGCAGCGGTGCCCTTTTAGCTCGGAAAAGTTTCCTGATCGCTGATTGGTTGGACAAGATAATTCTAACCAATCAGCGATCAGGAAACTTTTACGAGCTAAAAGGGCACCGCCGCGAGTCGGTGCAAATATGCATCGCTAAAAGAAATGGACTATAGTCTCCCCCTATTCGCCCTCAGCAACACCACTTTCAGGAACCTACTGTACATGAAAAGCGAGGCGGAACCTCCACAGTCCTCAGCGAAATCAGAATCTCTTTTACCATTTATCCGGAAATTGAAGTTTCCCTCACGGCGCTAAAACGCGTCTCGGACTAAGTACACTTTTCAATGGAAAATAAATAGAGAAGAAACATCCTTTCAAAATCATATTATGGGAAATTTTGAATGACCAAGGAGAAGTGAGGAAGGCTGGTGGTGGGAAATAGGGATGGGGTGATTGGATGGTCCCTTGGCAAAGTGAAGCCTATAGGTCTATCTGCTGAGTCATCAGCCGCCATCGCCGAGTGCACTACGTACATAAGTTTTGTAAAGCATAATCATGTGTTCAGCTTTTCTTGTTTTAAAGTGTCTGAATAACATTCCCATTTTTGCTTTACATTTAGCCAACAGTGTTGCTATTTGGTCGTTGCATAACATATTTCTATTTAACATGACACCAAGGGCTTTAATTGCTTCCTTGTTTGTGATTGTCTCGTTATTAGGTCCCTTGTATGCATATACCCTTCCTTCTCTGTTTCCATAATTCATTGATTCGAATTTATCGGAGTTAAATAGCATCCTATTTATCTCCGCCCATTCATATATTTTGTTTAGATCTCTTTGTAGTGAGTTCCTATCTTCATCACAAGTAATTTCTCTACTTATTCTTGTGTCATCGGCGAAACTTCTCACTACAGAGTTTTCAACATCACATTCTATGTCTGAGATCATCATAACAAACAGCAGTGCAGCTAATACCGTGCCTTGTGGCACTCCAGATATTACCTGAGCTTCATCCGATTTCTCGTCATTTGCAACCTCTATCTGTTTTCTGTTTTGCAGGAATTCTTTTACCCATTTTCCTATCTTTCCCACAATATTATGCTTTCTCATTTTTTTCTCTAATATATTATGGTCTACCTTGTCAAAGGCTTTTGCAAAATCTAGATAGATCACATCTGTGTC
>NC_090727.1:3117942-3119622 GCF_036898095.1 Palaemon carinicauda | reverse complement strand
GCACGGTGCGCTATAAGGCAATTTAATGTTTTATTATGTTTATACCTGTAGTGTAGAGAATGCGGAGTGAAGTGAGGACTAGAATTTTTTCGCGTTACGAAGTATAGCGAAAAATAATTGTCCTAACGACATGTAAGCAGATCTTAAGTATCTTGTTACTTAAGTTCAGTTGTTATGTAGGCAGTGGCCAATGAGAATTTAGTGTTGGGTGAAACGTATTCAATGTTTGAAGAGGTATTTAGTAAGTGGTCACTTTCTAGCGCACGCTAGCCCGAGCAAGTCGAATTTATTATTAATATTATTATCATTATTATTTATTAGTAGTACAAGAGTGAGGTTCCACCACTCAAATTTGAGTTACTCTGCATTATTGCCGTGGATACACAGGTTTCCATAGTTTTTTCAAAACTTGAGATTTTGTTTTTTATCTATGGTTTTTCCTGGGCGGCAGAGTAGGCTTATATGTTAATTTGACAGTTTGTTCATTTTGTTTTAAATATGCACTGCTATATCAGTACAGAAGTTTGTAGAAGTTATTAGAATGTGATGTTATATATAAATTTTTTTAAAAAGTATGATTCATTAGAAAAATAAACCTGGTGTCAACCGGCACGGTGCGCTATAAGGCAATTTAATGTTTTATTATGTTTATACCTGTAGTGTAGAGAATGCGGAGTGAAGTGAGGACAGGCTTATATAGTTTGGAAACACTTGTTAATCAGCCATAAATGTTTTCGAAAATTAATTGCTGTGGTAACACTTACTGAACAGTTCTTGATACCCGAGTCATATTAAATTACTTGAGAGAGAGAGAGAGAGAGAGAGAGAGAGAGAGAGAGAGAGAGAGAGAGAGAGAGAGTGTGTTGGTTGAGGTATTTGAAACGGCAGTTTATTCGGTGGATACTATTAACGATTTGTAAGTGAATCAAAAACCATTTTTTATTGCTTTACAATTTCCATGTTAATTGTAGATTTTAAAACTATTTTCTCCACGTTAAAGCAATGAGTAAGAAAAATTCTATTGATTCCTAATAATTAATAGAAATGCTGGAATAGTATGCTTCGAATTGATGTTGTTGATCAGTGGGGTGATGCATAATATGATACATTTATCCCTTTTTCTGGTGATGATGCAAAGTGATGAGAAATTTTCATCAAGAAAGTAAGTTACAACAGAAGTAATTTAATATGACTTGGGTATCAAGAACTGTTCAGAAAGTGTTATGACTGCAATTAATTTTCGAAAATATATATATGGTTGATTACCAAATGTTTTCGTACTTTATAAGCCTATTCTCAGAGAGAGAGAGAGAGAGAGAGAGAGAGAGAGAGAGAGAGAGAGAGAGAGAGAGAGAGAGAGAGAGCGCTGGGCACTTGAGAATAGGTATTAACCCCCTAATCGTGCTCTTTGTATGGATGAAGTTTCTGTTATAAAAGGTCCTTGGGTGCCATAGGTACTTGATTGTAGAACCCGTAATAGGTTACAAGACCCAAGAGCTAAAAATTAATGATGCGAAAAAGAGGGTAAAGAATAATTGGTAAGACAGAAAACCTTAAACAGAAAGGGAGAATACAAAAAAAAAAATACTTTACATTTCTTAACCATGTCCAAAATTTGCACAGTTTAGTTAGACCTTCGTTCCTTGATTCCTCATCTTTGGCCCATTTCCTTTCTATCAC
>NC_090727.1:3107942-3110442 GCF_036898095.1 Palaemon carinicauda | reverse complement strand
CAAATTTAACAATCTCATTATCATTTTCCCATTTAAAAAAACTGATAGACATTGTATACCATTTTTCTTTCTTCTGGGCGAAAAACACGACGCTGAGAACTTACCATGGTTTTTACGGAAGCCTTTTGTGCAAGACAGTGAATGAGGAAGCTAATCTTCATGCATTTATTAGGATTTGACCAAAGGTATTAGTGAACTGACCCAGTGGCAACGTGTATGTCATATCTTCTAATTTGTCATTTTCCTTCCCTTGTCTTAGTGAAGCGAAAGCATCGGGATTAAGGAGAATCGGCACCGCCGCAAATGAGTTTTGGTGATTGACACCTTAAATTAAGCTGCGCGTTGGCTGCCCTTGTTCAAAAGATGTGTGAGTATATATATATATATATATATATATATATATATATATATATATATATACATATATATATATACATATACATATACATATATATATATATATATATATATATATATATATATATATATATATATATATATATATATACATGCATTTGTATAAATAATAAAATAATCAACACCATTTATTCTGAATGTTTTTTTGTGTCAATTTCTCCAGGCATGTTGCCGCCCGAAGCTCATGCACCTAAAGCACATGAATGGAATCTACTGGAGATAAAAAAAAAGGAGAAAAAAAAATCGACAATCACGCGCACACTGATACAAAATGAAGTTTTACCTCACCGTTATCACTAAACCTTAAATGACAGTCTATAACTTCAAATATCGTGTATTAGTTAATTATATGACACGTTAGGTCTTAAATACGAAAATATAGACAATCACACGAACACTGAAATAAAATAAAATTTTACCTCGCCTTTATCACAAAACCTTAAATTACAGTCTGACTTTTAACGTGTCATATAATTCACTAATACAATATTTTTGGTCTCAAATACAAAATTAAACTACTTTTCCTACTGCTGCGAAGCCAGCAATAAATGTATGATACATATTTGCGATAACACACGAATTATTTAACATTCTGATGAGGGGGTAACTTGAAAACAGAGGGGGTAACTTGAAACCGGTTTCAAACTACCCCCCCCCCGGTTATCTGAAACCGGTTTCAAGTTACCGGGGGGTAATTTGAAACTGGGGGTAACTTGAAACCTTTACACCGGTGTAAAGGATTCAAGTTACCCCCCGTTTCAAATTACCCCCCCGGTAACTTGAAACCGGTTTCAGATTACCGGGGGGGGGGGGGTAGTTTGAAACCGGTTTCAAGTTACCCCCTCTGTTTTCAAGTTACCCCCTCATCAGAATGATAAATAATTGATGTGACATCGCAAATATGTATCATGCATTTATTGCTGGCTTCGCAGCAGTAGGAAAAGTAGTTTAATTTTGTATTTGAGACCAAAAATTGTGTATTAGTGAATTATATGACACGTTAAAAGTCACAGACTGTAATTTAAGGTTTTGTGATAAAGGCGAGGTAAAATTTGATTTTGTTTCTGTTTGTGTGATTGTTGATATTTTCGTATTTAAGACCTAAAGTGTCATATAATTCCCTAATTCACAATATTTGAAGTTACAGACTTTCATTTAAGGTTTAGTGATCACGGCGAGGTAAAACTTTATTTTATTTCAGTGTGCGCGTGATTGTCGAGATTTTATTATTTTTTTAATTTTTAATTAACTGGCCTTATCTTTCAATTAAACACAAACTATGACGCATCTAACTTTATACAAAACAATTATTAAGTAAAAAAAGATAGATATTACCCGTAAAAATATTTGAAATCAAAACCATCATAATGAACCCTGTTTTAGCATTACATGGAAAACATATTTACTAAATTAAATATTAAGAAAAAAAAATGGGAAAATGGTAATGAAATTGTTAAATTTGGAATTGACCAAACAATCAAACGTGTCACAGATGCAGCCAACTTATAAATAACGACTTTGTTTCAGATTTGCAAGGTAAATTGGGTCAAGGGTATTTAGCATACTGATAACATTATAAAGGAAGACATGAAAATGGTCTGAATGAACTAATTTATTGAATCTTTTGTGATAGCACTAACTTCATCTGACGAAGTCACCATAACCACGTTTGCTAATATAACCTTTGTTGTAAAGAAATTAATATTGTCGATTAATTAAATAAATTCTAAAACAATACAATCACCTACGTAAATATACCATATTAAACATAGTTAATTAAATCCTTTGTAAAGAATCCTGTCTTTTAATAATCAATCAGAATTGAGAAATGAATTCATTTGATATCAAAATTAAGATTATTTCTCTTAGTATGATAATCGTTTTATAACAATTTTGCTATTTGTTATATTTGAGAGTTTCAACTTGTCACCACGTGGTTGCAAACAAAAAGAACGAAGGAAACAATTTAGGGAGAGTATCAAATTAAAGGATTATATTCTTAGACCGTTCAAATCCGGGTGAATGACTTATTAGTTGACCCTTTTCTCCTATTCTTGGCTCGCCCATAGATTAAAGCGGCTAG
>NC_090727.1:3100442-3102942 GCF_036898095.1 Palaemon carinicauda | reverse complement strand
TATACATATATATATACATATATATATATATATACATACATATATATATACATATATATACACATATATATATACATATATATACATATATATATATATATGTTTATGTGTATATATATATACATATATATATATATATATATATATATATATACATACATATATATACATATATATACATATATATATATATATATATATATATATATATATATATATATATATATATGTATATGCGTATATATACATATATATATATATATATATATATATATATATATATATATACATATATATATATATATATATATACATACATATATATACATATATATATATATATATATATATATATATTCCGGCCACGCTAAGCTCTTCCCGTCCCTCTGGTAGGGAGAAGAGGGAGTAATCATACCTTGGTTTGAGGCAGGTGCATGTGTGTGCATATCTATCTGATTACTTACCTGTCTTTTTTGACGGGTCGCGTACACTAGTATTAATAGAGCCATCGTGAAGGTCACTCTAAGCAGGAAGCCACTATAGTCGATTTCTTTTAGCGATGCACATTTGCTCAGACTCGCAGCGGTGCCCTTTTAGCTCGGAAAAGTTTCCTGATCGCTGATTGGTTGGACAAGATAATTCTAACCAATCAGCGATCAGGAAACTTTTCCGAGCTAAAAGGGCACCGCCGCGAGTCGGTGCAAATATGCATCGCTAAAAGAAATGGACTATAGTCTCCCCCTATTCGCCCTCAGCAACACCACTTTCAGGAACCTACTGTACATGAAAAGCGAGGCGGAACCTCCACAGTCCTCAGCGAGATCAGAATCTCTTTTACCATTTATCCGGAAATTGAAGTTTCCCTCACGCGTCTCGGACTAAGAACACTTTTCAATGGGAAATAAATAGAGAAGAAACATCCTTTCAAAATCATATTATGGGAAATTTTGAATGACCAAGGAGAAGTGAGGAAGGCTGGTGGTGGGAAATAGGGATGGGGTGATTGGATGGTCCCTTGGCAAAGTGAAGCCTATAGGTCTATCTGCTGAGTCATCAGCCGCCATCGCCGAGTGCACTACGTACATAAGTTTTGTAAAGCATAATCATGTGTTCAGCTTTTCTTGTTTTAAAGTGTCTGAATAACATTCCCATTTTTGCTTTACATTTAGCCAACAGTGTTGCTATTTGGTCGTTGCATAACATATTTCTATTTAACATGACACCAAGGGCTTTAATTGCTTCCTTGTTTGTGATTGTCTCGTTATTAGGTCCCTTGTATGCATATACCCTTCCTTCTCTGTTTCCATAATTCATTGATTCGAATTTATCGGAGTTAAATAGCATCCTATTTATCTCCGCCCATTCATATATTTTGTTTAGATCTCTTTGTAGTGGGTTCCTATCTTCATCACAAGTTATTTCTCTACATATTCTTGTGTCATCGGCGAAACTTCTCACTACAGAGTTTTCAACATCACATTCTATGTCTGAGATCATAATAACAAACAGCAGTGCAGCTAATACCGTACCTTGTGGGACTCCAGATATTACCTGAGCTTCATCCGATTTCTCGTCATTTGCAACCTCTATCTGTTTTCTGTTTTGCAGGAATTCTTTTACCCATTTTCCTATCTTTCCCACAATATTATGCTTTCTCATTTTTTTCTCTAATATATTATGGTCTACCTTGTCAAAGGCTTTTGCAAAATCTAGATAGATCACATCTGTGTCTTTTTCATTTATCATATTTTTATATATGTTTTCATAGTGTGCTATCAGTTGGGTTTGTGTACTTTTTCCGGGCGCAAAACTGTGTTGACCTATATTAAACAAATTATTTTTAACCAAATGATCCGTTATTTTCTTTTTTATTACCCTCTCATACACTTTCATAATATGTGATGTTAGACTAACAGGTCTATAATTGCTTGCCTCTAGTCTTGATCCACTTTTGAAGATAGGGGTTATATAAGCTAATTTATGTTTAACATAGATCTCGCTCATATCTACACTTTGTCTGAGCAGTGAGATAGTGTTTGCAGTTTTTTTTAACAAAATCGCTGGAACTCCATCTGGTCCGGCTGCTGATCCATTTTTAATTTCGTTTATAGCCTTGACAATATCTGCTTCATTAATATCTATATCCGTTAGATATTCAACATTTCCTTCTCTCATTTCTTTTTCATTATTCTCATTCGCAATTCTTGGCGTGAACTCACTCTTATATTTTTCTGCTAATATGTTGCATATTTCCTTTTTTTCATTTGTTAGCCGTCCTTCAATTCTTAGAGGGCCTATTTCTAATCTCCCTTTATTCATCTTTTTTGCATAGGAGTAAAGTACTTTGGTTTTTTTTTTTTTTTTATATTTTGAAGTGTCCTTTCTTCTAAGTCCCTTTTTTCATTTTCTTTTGACTGTATAGTCTTTTGTTCTACATTTTCTATCTTACATTTTTTTCCCTCATTTTCCACACATTTTTTTCTTTTGGAAGATTTTTCTT
>NC_090727.1:3062942-3095442 GCF_036898095.1 Palaemon carinicauda | reverse complement strand
CTTATAGATCGTCTCATGAAAGAGGAAGTTTTGTCGCAAACAAAAGTGATTCAAATGGAAAGAGGAGATGAGAGACCTATAAACACAAAATATAAGAAGATCAACAAGAGGTTAAAGCAGATAATCAACCGCTGTAATCCTGACGATAAAATCACCTTTCTTAGATCTATTGGTTATAATGTACATATTTTTTAAAGTATGCTAAAAGTGTTATAGATGTGTTTTGTAAATAAATTTTTCTTAAACTATTTTCGATAAATTTGATTTACCTATTTTTCCTCTATTTAATATGTTCTTAACAGAGTTTAAGCAAAGGCTATCCATCTTATCAAACATAAAAAGAAAGCAATGACCAATTAAAAAACAGATAGAAAACCATTCAATAATAATATATCAATGGCAATTGTCCGACTGGCAATTGTCCGTTCACGACGATAGAGATAGGTATAGAATATATATATATATATATATATATATATATATATATATATATATATATATATATATATATAATGTGTATATATATATATATATATGAGTGTGTGTGTGTGTATGTATGTATGTATATGCGGGGGAGTGGAGGGGGGGGCAGCCGCCCAGTGCCAGCGGGGGAGGGGAGGGGCGCAGCCGCCCAACGCCAGCGGGAGAGGGGAGGGGGGGGGCAGCCACCCAGCGGGGTGGGGAGGGGGGGGGGGGCAGCCGCCCAGCGCCAGCGGGGGGAGGGGAGGGGGGGCAGCCACCCAGTGCCAGCGGGGGAGGGGAGGGGGGGCACCCGCCCAGCAGGGAGGGGAGTGGGGGCAGCCGTCCAGCGGGGGAGGGGAGGACGGCAGCCGCCCAGCTGGGGAGGGGAGGGGGGCAACTGCCCAGCGGGGAGGGGAGGGGAGGGGAGCAGCCGCCCAGCGGGGAGGGAAGGGGGGGGTGTGCAGCCGCCCAGCGGGGGGGAGGGGAGGGGGGGGGGGGCAGAGCCGCCCAGCCCAGCGGGGAGGGGAGGGGGCAGCTGCCCAGCGGGGAGGGGAGGGGGGGCAGCCGCCCAGCGCCAGCGTGGGAGGGGGAGGGGGGCAGCTGCCCAGCGGGGGAGGGGAGGGGGGCAGCCGCCAAGCGGGGAGGTGAGGGGGGCAGCTGCCCAGCCGTGGAGGGGAGGGGGGAAGCCGCCCAGCGACGGAGGGGAGGGGGCAGCCGCCCAGCGGGGGAGGGGAGGGGGGCAGCCCGCCCAGCGGTGAGGGGAGGGGGGGGAGGGGAGGGGGCCAGCTGCCCTGCGCCAGCGGGGGAGGGGAGGTGGGGGGGGCAGCCGCCCAGCACCAGCGGGAGCGGGGTAGCCTTCCCCTCCCACCGGGAAGGGGAGAGCCCCGCCAGGCCAACGATATAGAGTTCCTGTATCAGGCTTAGTTTTAAGAAAAAAAAAATGACGAAGAAGTCTTCACAAGAGAATGCGGTTTCCGGAGCTCCGGAGGTATTCTTAGAAAGTCTTCAGAGAAGAATTGCATTCTTTCGATGCATACATATTCTCTCTCTCTCTCTCTCTCTCTCTCTCTCTCTCTCTCTCTCTCTCTCTCTCTCGGAAATCCTAAACAGGCTTCAGACTTAGAAGAAAAAAATGACGAAGAAGTCTTCATAAGAGAATGCGGTTTCACTCCAATTATGGATAATTCTATCATATTCTAGTGGCTGGTGTAATAGAGAGAGAGAGAGAGAGAGAGAGAGAGAGAGAGAGAGAGAGACAGAGAGAAGCCAGTAGAATTCTCCAAATTCTTCTTTTGGCTTCAAGTGGTCTAAATGTCTTCAGGTATGAAGGGGAGAGAGAGAGAGAGAGAGAGAGAGAGAGAGAGATCCACAAGATAAAGATATACAGAAAGGAATTAAAAAAAAAACATAACAAAAGGAAAGATTTATTCATAGTCTTCTTTCTGTGCGAATCGTAACATATATCAGCTAAGACGCTTCCGATGCAAATCTCACCCTCTGAAGACCGTTCTGGAAGCATTCTTATTTCATCTTCGTTCATTCCCAGAATGTAATGTTCGCCTTCCGTATGAATTTACTTTGTATTCGTGTTAACAATTATGGAAATAATCGGAAGAATAAGGAATCTCAAATATCTCTCTCTCTCTCTCTCTCTCTCTCTCTCTCTCTCTCTCTTGTAGGAATCTTCAAAGTGTTTCCGGAGGAAAATAGGAGAAATTTTACGCTGAAGACGATTTTGTTCTTTTCCGAGGATTTCATTCCTTAATTCTTCGTTCGTGTTCACTCCAATTATGTAAAACTCTATCATATTCTAATGGACGGTGTAATAGAGAGAGAGAGAGAGAGAGAGAGAGAGAGAGAGAGAGAGAGAGAGAGAGAGAGAGAGAGAGAGAGAGAGAGTCTAGTTGCTGACTGAATTAACTGAAGGCAAATAATTCCTCAAGACAAATTGAATACTGACATAACATGACTTGTCATTACTTAGATTGATCAGTTGTAGCAGAAGCGATAATGAATAATGAGGGAATGAGGACACAAGACGAATTTAAATAACCATCACAGACAGACACACACACATATACACTATTATTCTTTGAAATTTCCAGACAAGGAGGTTTTCAATACGACCCAAATTACGAAACCACAAAGATCATTGTAATATCTTTTTAAATTGGCGATCGGACATTTTCAATCAACTTTTTAATCCGCGAAAATTGTTGTTTACTTACCGAGATAGAGAAGTACGTAAAGGCAATCAATTCTTATTACTTTTCTCTCTCTTTGACCAATATTTATCATTGTTTCTTCTTATTCCCCATTTCCATCCCTATCGTTTCCTGTATCCCAATTCTTTCCCCTGAGTTCGGTCCTGGGAATATTGGCTCGCTTTTTCCTACGGTCTGAAGGGGGGGGGGGGGGTGAGGAGAAGGCCTTCTGTCAATCAGCTGGTTTGGGTGGTAATGAAATTACTGCAGTTGCGAAAGAATTGGGATACAGAAAAAGATAGGGATTGAAAGAAGGGGAATAAGAAGAAACAATGATAAATATTAAACGAAGGGAGAGGAAAGTAGTAAGAATTGATTGCCTCTACATACATCTCTATCTAGGTAAGTAAACCACACATTTCGCGGATTAAAAAGTTGATTGAAACTTAAAAAGATATTAAAATGATCTTTGTGGTTTCATAATTTATGCCCTAGTGCAGACTCCCTTGTCTGGATATTTCTGTGATAATAATGTGTTTGTGTCTGTGATGGTTATTTAAATTCGTCATGTGTCCTCATTCCCTCATTATTCATTATCGCTTCTGCCTCGACTGATCAATTTAAGGAATGACAAGTCATGTTATGTCAGTATTCAATTTGTCTTGAGGAATTATTTGCCTTCAGTTAATACAGTCAGCAACTAGACTCTCTCTCTCTCTCTCTCTCTCTCTCTCTCTCTCTCTCTCTCTCTCTCTCTCTCTCTCTCATAAGATATAACCGAATGGGTCCCTAATAATTACAAAAGTAGCAGTGGAAGGGTTCCAACAGGGAAAATAGCCTAGTGAGGAAAGGAAATAAGGAAATAAATGAACTACATGTGCGTATCACTGCCAATTGCTATCAGAACACCTTTATTTTTCAATTTAATCAAAGAATGCAAAGAGCCGTTGTAATATCAGCACTAGTCAAAGCATTAATACAGGTTTGACACTTCAATGATTGTTACGGTTTAAGTGTAAAACTTATGCAATTTTCAAAGTAAAATTTTCATATTATTGACCATGATTATAAGCATCCTGATGACGTTTTTTCTTGATTCCAATTAGTTTATATAAATATACCTGAAAATGGAAGAAATGTCATAAACGAGTGATTTACAGCAATAATAATGGTCAGAAATGCTTAACAAGAACAAGATAACCAGTTGGTAAAACATATGGATCATGTAAGTGGCTGAACATAGGCCAAACATGATTATTTAACATATTTGAGATTTGTAAAAGGGTACAGAACCTAACTGATTCCCTTTGCAAAAATAGGCATATATATATATATATATATATATATATATATATATATATATATATACATATATATATATATATATATATATATATATGTGTGTGTATATATATATATATATATATATATATATATATATATATATATATATATATATATATATATAATGTTCTCATGTCTGGTCTTCAGCTGCCGATTCTCATGTTAATTTGTTGGACAGGAACTTACGATCCATTAAATTTCTTATCCCTGATCGTGATATTATTCTCTGGCACCGTCGTTAATGTTCCATGTTGCATAAGATTTTTCATAATTCTGACCATCCTTTACATTCCGATCTTCCCGGACAATACCATCCTGTTCGTAATGCTAGGCATGCAGTTAGTTCTAATAGCCAGGCCTTCTCCACCACGAGTCTCAATACTACACAGTATTCTAAATGTTTTGTTCCAGCTGTGACCAAGTTATGGAATGGTCTTCCTAATCGGGTAGTTGAATTCGTAAAACTTCAAAAGTTCAAACTTGCAGCAAATATTCTCATGTTGAACAGGCCGGCATTAGTCTCTCTTTTATAGTTTATATATGAAAGATCTGTTTTAATACTGCTACTGTTCCTAAACTATTTTATTTCAATTATTCCTTCTCATAGTGTATTTATTTCCTTATTTCCTTTCCTCATTTGGCAATTTTTCTCTGTTGGAACCTTTGGTCTTATAGCATCCTGCTTTTCAGATTGGGGTTGTAGGGTAGCTAGTAATAATAATAATAATAATAATAATAATAATAATAATAATAATAATAATAATAATAATAATAATAATGTCTATTTCTTTTGTGATAGAAATGCATAGCTCCGATTTTCAGAGATATAAAATATAGCATTTAATTGTTTTTATCGTGTGAAGGAAAACTAGACGTTAAAAAAGAACAAAACTATTTCCATTCTCCTTTATTTTACCTAGTTTTTCAAGGCGTAACTTCCCACTCAAGTCTAACTTGGAGGTTATTTTTTATCTGTAAAAAAAGACATCCTGAGATAGATTTGATCCCTTTGGCTTTTGAGTAAATCTCCAATTACCCAGCAATAATTGATTAACTACGTTGTTTGCTAGACGCTAAATATTTATGGAACCTATATTTGAAATAAATTTTTTTTCCAAACTACAAACAGTATGCGTAACTCTGGTTGTGATTGTATTGAAGCACGATGATGTTTTCATTATATTTGTTGTTTAGGCAAGTGAAATATATATATATATATATATATATAATATATATATATATATATATATATATATATATATATATATATATATATATATATATATATATATATATATACTGTATATATATGGTGTGTGAGGAGTTTCGTCAAGCAAAACATTTAGTTTATTTAAAGGAAAGGAACAAAAGGGATGCTGTCATTGTTCCCCCTTTTCCATAGTTTTAAGGTCATTCTTCATCCTTCCTTTACCCAAACAGTGCTAAAAACAGAGAAGCAGAGGAACGGACATTTCAGAAATAAGAATAGAAAAAAGGGTCTTACTATTTCACCATATGATTAATTTTTTTCCAAATTGTTTCTTGCTTAATTAACAATAAAATTCTTGAAGTTTGCCATATTGAGGTTTAGCTACTTTATGAAAAAAAACTTTTATAGATTGCCATATATATATATATATATATATAAATATATATATATATATATATATATATATATATATATATATATATATATATATATCAAGCTTTCAAGAGGTAAGGATTTATAGGTAATTAGTTCAACGAAGAAGCGAAAAAATAATGTGAAAACTGGTCCAGTATTCTTTAGTATATGTATTTACCAGGAAAGATATAGCGGCGGGAAATGTTACATTGGAGTACTTGTTTACATCTAAATAAGAATAATGCAACATTTTGGGTCTATGGTCACGAATATAAATAGAAAATTCCCAATAATATCACAATATCACAGCAAATTAGTGACCATCCCTAGATATTTAACTAATTCCGGAGAAAAAACCTACCGGTTTTCCCATCTGTGAGTCGGGAGTTCGAGCCCCACTCAAGCCCAATAGTTTTAGTAGTGTACAAGCCCGCCGTCCGTATGAACTAGAGATGGGGGTTGGGGTCTACAGAGCTGTCTGTTAAGTTATTATTTATGCCTGGCTCTCTTTGGTTCTAATGTGCAGGGAGAGGGTGTTTGGGTGCTTATCATATTTCTATATGATTTGTCTTTGGGGTATTGTCCTGTCCCGTACCTTTGCCGCCCATGAGTAACCTAACCATTAAAACAAACACCGTGACAGAGATGAGATGAGATCCCAGACATAATGTTATCGTATCTTTCAAGGTATTCCCCTTGGATATTCCTACTTTGATTCTGAGATTGAATAGAAAAGGTCGTCCTTCTGCCTTCATTTGTATCTCTCTTCTTCTGAGTCTCACGACTGGGCATGATAGATCTGGTGATTAGTGGCTATTGTAGAAAAGCATCTCCCACAAAAATCACTGGGGACATTTAAATTCAGTTTTTAAATCCTTTCCGCGATTTCTGTTGTGATTCGAAGAAGTCGTTAACTATAGTCATCATCAAGGTCTGTAGACCTTGGTCATCATAGTATAGTATAGTGAATAGAGTAGCGTTTCTTTATTGCAGAGGAAGCATTTGTTATTCCACTGAAAATTTGAGTTACCAAACTTCTTAATGACATTCTTGAAAGTTACTAGACTCCTCCTTAGTTTAATATCCATATATCTGCAGACGCCCATCGATCATTGCTTCTTGTTAGGTATTCGTTTCCCTATGTTTCCAATAATGAAGTTTTAGGATAACACAGCAAAAAAGGATTCCATAACTGCAGAGATGCGTCCTACTTATGAGGAAGAGGCGCAAAGTTAATGAGTGGGTATATAAGGTAGGCCTAGGTATCTGTTAGCTGTAGACTAGTGAAGACTCCTTTTATTAGTACGAATCGTATTAATAACTACAGTTTTGCGTAAAAGTTGTATGCTGTTGTTTCTACAGCAATCTTGTCATCAATGTTAACTTACTGTTTCGGTTATTGCGAATTGTGCCATTAGGGAAAACACACTAATGAATTGAGAACACTTGGGTTAAATACAGTCATTTCACCTGTTTTGCAGTGTTTTCCAGGTGCAAGATGAGTGTTTTCTTTAGTTTTCATACCATATTGTATTCCTTACGAAGAAATTGGAGAAAAAGTCGAGTCTCTTTATATTTCAATAGTGTAAAACCATGAACACTTCGTCCCATAGCTGTATTCGCATACATTTGTATTTATTCAGCTCAGCAGTTTTCTGTCTTTATCTTTCTCCTGTGTGAGACAGTTCTCTCTCTCTCTCTCTCTCTCTCTCTCTCTCTCTCTCTCTCTCTCTCTCTCTCTCTCTCTCAATTGAAAGACAATAATTTCTTGAATAAAAACGCAGGTTCTTGTGTAAGTGGCCTGTCTTTATTTGCTTAGTTATTTTATTTAGAAGCTACATTTTTAAGAAGAGATTTATGGCTTACGATTACATCATGTAAAGCATTCATTCAGATAAAGCTCAGGTTACTCAAAGTAACCTGTTATTTAAATGGCTCGTCTTATACTTACACAAAATTTATACTGGCTTGGCCGTCGGTGATAATTCGTTGATTCTGGTCTGGATTTTGTGTTTCTTTCTCCCATATCAGTTTTTCTTTATTCTTTAGCACGGAGCTGCTTTTATTTTGTTAGTTTTTCTTAAGCGTTCTTAAAGGGCTGAATATCCTTTCCAATATTTTTAGGGAATTTTTTATGTCAGGGTCCATGCTTTTAGCAGAATATTTTTTTAAAAGAAATTTTACACACAACGAATTCGCCTAAAGCAATAGTCATCTCTCCTCTTTTTTTTTTCATCGTCGAAGTTGTCAGTTTTCAAAATTTTGTCATTTCTTGCGTATACGCAGTACAGAGGTGTACTGTGCTACATTTTATTTATTAGCTGTTTGTTTGGCAAATTGGGTAGCCTAATGCCATGTACTTAGGTAAGGAATGGTTATTGGTTTTGGTATTTCCCAACTTGAGCAACAACAGTCTTGATTGTTTGGATGGCTACCCCCGTGGCCCCCATTGGATGCTATTTTAGGGTGAGAGCCACTAAGGCTTGATACCTCACTCTTTGCAAATAAACTACTGTAACGCACGTGTTTCACACATACTGGTACACTATAACGGTATTTTCATACTTGCACACTATAACGGTATTTTCTTTTTTATTGTATATCTCGATCTACGCCTCACTGTTAACAGAACCTATTTAAGCCTGTCTTTTCATGAATTGGTGTGTTTGAATTTTTGCAATCTTCTTCCTATAAAACTCTTCTTTATAAGCTTGCAGTTTTTTAAAAGAAAGTTAGTTGCATTCCCCTCGCCTCTCAGTTATAACCTCTCACGGCTCTACCCCATCAGAGGACTCTCTCCCTCTTGCCATCCCCCTCAGTGCTTTGTCCTACTGTTTGATGATGCTGTCCAGCGAACTTGACTCTTCCGTACACGCTGACTTGATGAAACTGCTGCCCATCGTCAGCGGAGAAGCGTTCGCCTTGTTTTAGCAGGGCACTCCATTTCACATGTATGTCTTTTTTATGGGGCAGTCATGTACCGCGCGTGTTTCACACACACTTGCACATTGTAATGGCGTTTTCTTTTTTATTGTATATATCACTCTACAACTCTGTTACAGAACCTTTTTAAGCCTGTCTTGTCATGAATTGATGCTTGATTATTTTTTATCTTCCACTGAAAAACTTGTATATAAGCTCTCTCTCTTTAAATTAAGTTAGTTACATTCACCTCGCCTCTCAGTTAAAACCTAATGGCTCTCTCGCACAGTACACTTGAACTGATTGTTCTTGCTTGCCGGAATCTGATAAAAGATTAATGGAAAGACATTATATACTGTATTTATAGATTCTTTATATGAGGAATCGACTTTATCTTTTCTGTGATTATCAATATATTTAGACGTATAACCTTTCTGTGATTATCAATATATTTATACAGTACTTATATAAGTTATCAGATTGATATTTCAGTATATGATATGGCCATTTTATATTTTTAAGATCAAAATAAGTTCGACTAAAATGAAAAGGCAGAGAACTCTAAATATATAGTATTTCAACCTTTGCATGTTTACTCCTCTGTTATTTTCTATAACCCCGATTATCAAATTTATCTTATCCACACAATCTAAGTTCCTTAAACATTGTTCGCTTTCTCTCCCCACAAAAAGAAATTCTTCCATAGCGACAGGGAAGTGTCACCCGTGCAGAACATTCTGTAATCCAGAGAATGTAAGACGTAACAAATATCCCTTCAGAATAATATAAGAAATAATAATAACTTTTTGTCCGAAGCTGTTTACTTATATTTTCGTATTTTGATAATTTTATCTTTTTTTAACCAAAGTGAGTGATTTCAAAGATATCGGTATTCGATTGGAAAATGGGAAAGGAAAAATAATGGTAAAATGTTTAATATTTTATATTTCTCTGGTTACGCTGCCATTAAAAGTCTCCGCATGATTAAAGAGATTTTCTCCTCTGTTCAGACTTGAATTGGAAATAAATTTGGCAGGGCTATCAATTTTGCTTGTTGAGTGGGTGTTCGGGAAAATGATAAAGAAGAAAGTCCTTTTTAAGCTACCATTAATTCGCAGGATTTGGAGTGGCAATTGTATAAAGGTTATTGGATGGAAAATGATATTGAGTCTTGGATTCCCTATGATATTGAGTCTTGGATTCCCTCGGAAAATGTTTGAAGATGATGATTGTTTGAGTTCACTCTCCAGAGACTATTTTGAACATGACCAAACTATACCATTGGCGTTATTTGTGTATCCATATCATTCGGGGAAACCTCTGAATAAAGGCATCTGTACATCTTCCAATTTAAAGGTCGTTCATGAATGGCAGAGAGCCAGGCAATGGCTGCTGATGACTCAGCAAGTAGACCTATCGGCTCCCACAAACCCCTCCTCCTTAGCTCCCAAGGATAGTAGGTTGCCCCTACTAAAAGAGCCAACGAGTTTGAGCGGGGCTCGAATCCCAGTCTGGTGATCACAAGTCAGAGACGTTACCAAATAGGTTAATGTCAAGACTCAAAATTTCAGTTATCTAAAGAAATTTTAAATGAGTTTATTTGATATAGGTTTACGATGACTCATAATTTCAGTTATTTATAGAAATCTGAAATGGCTTTTATTCCAGCTGTTCATATTACTTAGGATAAGACTAGAATTGGATGAATATAGCAAATACAAAAACAAATATAGCAAGTCAAAGTCTAAAGAAATAACATGCAAATGCATCTTATAATATTTAGTATTTTCTGTTTATTAACCGTTGTTAAGTTTATTTTTGGGATGTCGGTTTGTTTTTGGAATACGTTAAAAAGAATAAACTTACAAAATTACCCTTCAACATCTTTTAACGAAGTTAGAGACGTAGAGACGAGCTACTGAACTTCTGAATGTATTTTCAATATATTCTGACATTAGAAAATTATATATTTCATTTATGCTCCTTAGATAGAAAGTTTCAAAAGATTATACTTTTTTATAGTATTTATCACTTAATTCCAAGAAATGTAATCACCGTTTGAATAATTATATCAACTGTTAGTAAAATTCAATATAATTAAAGGTCAGTTGTACCTGAGCCAGATATTAACTATTTTTGGTGGCTCAGGGTTTCTCGGTGATTCTCCATAAAGTCTGACTTCTACACGCCTTCCCCTATCCACCAACCCTCTCCTCCTTGCAATTGAGCTTTAAGGTTTATCCTAATGCTTAATTCTTCTACCTAAGGAAATGTTCTGTTTCGGCGAGGGTGAACAGCAATTGTTGGTATTATTACGGGCGTGTATATGTGTATATATATATATATATATATATATATATATATATATATATATATATATATATATATGTGTGTGTGTGTGTGTGTTTGTGGATGTATTATTGATGCAAAATTCCAATACTAATGAAAAGTTATGGTAATGATTAGCACCTTTATAGTCTACAAGAAGCGAAACCTGCCGGCACCATAGTTTTTATTTATTTGTGGTATTTTATACACACGCATATATATATATATATATATATATATATATATATATATATATATATAAATTGGCTGATTGTTGAATTTGTTAACAGTTACTGACAGTATTTTTTTATTCTAATTTATTTGATTATGTTGTAAACATTTTTGATTGAATTGATATTACAGCCTCACATTCTATGATTTAGCACAGTATTTACCAATTGCATCCTTAATTATGTTTATATTTATAATTATAGCCTTCTTGTTACTAATTGTATCAGGGTACCTTAATTACCTTTTACTATAAATTACTTCATTACTTTTTAGAATACATGGTGCCTTAATCATTTTGGCAGGGTTTCTTAAAATATAATATTCGGTCTTCCGATCCATGGCACGATAAATCTATTGGGAAAATTAACATAAATGCAATAGATGATTACCCTTCATCAATTCCTTTACTTATTGAACCCGTGGAATACTGTACCTTTGTCTCAAAAATAAAATCTAAAACTTTTATGCAAGAACAAAAGAAATTCATGGCCAGTTATGTATGTTTCCGTAATAGTGACATTACATCGTTGTGATCCAAAGGCAAGAAGGTAATGATGTATTCTAGAAGCAATGAATACCCTTTTGTTTTTCAAAATATATACGAATGTTTATTGCTGTCTCCGGACATTGAAGATAGGCCTCGTGTAATACATATAAAAAACTGTTGCTCTGCTGATGAAATACGTATCCTGGATATATTTCCGTTAAATCCTCTGAATATAAAACCCCAGATGATTTTCCCTAACGATTTCACTTCTTCTAGGTACTCACCCAAACACAGGTATAGAAAAAAATGCTATTTTTCTTTGATGAATTTGAGTCTTATGCAGTGCTCAAGCGCAGAGCGATTTCTTACAAATGTATTTCTTTAGATTAATAGTTTTCCCTTCATAACTGAAGTACCTCGATAAAAACGTCCTTGACTATTCATCTCTCTCTCTCTCTCTCTCTCTCTCTCTCTCTCTCTCTCTCTCTCTCTCTCTCTCTCTCTCTCTCTCTCTCCCAAACGGAGTCATTCAAGACATTCCCTCAGTTGTCTGATGGTGATTTATTTTTAGTGTAATATGTCGTTTCAAGAAGATCTGAAGCTCCAGGATGCTTTGCAGAAACGCACTACTAAGGGAGATTAGGCAAATAAATAAGGAAAACGGAAACGAAGGAAGGGATTAAGAGAATAAGAGATAAGAGATATGTCAAATACTTGGAGAGACGTATGATCTTTAGGGTATATATAATATATGCAAGCCAAGAGTGTGAAAACAAGACGAGGGTGAGGGATCTCGTTTTGAAGGGTTGAGACGTATCTGAGATTACGATAAAGCCTAAAAGGCATAAAAGTTATTTGAAACTTTAATTTCTCAAGAATATCCCTTTTACTCCTATGTCATTAAGAAAATAAATCTCGCTCTATCGATCTCATTGAGGGCTTGATTAATTGCAATTTTTTTTTATCTATAAATTCCCTATTTTATAAATATTCGCTATAATAAAGATATAAACGGTTTCCGTCCTCCGAAAATATAAATTTTTTGGCAGAAAATTATTTGTTTATTTCTCTTACACTATCATTTCTGGAAAGGCATGGAGCCCCTTCTGTGTTATACTTATGCTATGGAAGTGAAGAGGTTTTGAATATATTATTGCCCAAAATACTGAATTTGTACTTGCTGGATTTTTCCAAACCATCATTAGAAAATGTATCGCTGGTTAAGAGTATTTGAAAGGAAACCTATACATTTAAATAAATGTCCTTGTAATTGCTCTTTGCGTTTGACCATTTCTAAGAAAAACTTTGGTTTTCCTTAACGTTTATTTGAGTTATTGGTCGTCTATGTTATATAGAGTTTTATGTATTTTGACGTTTAGGTAAATTAAAACTGAAATTGGCTAGCAATATGATTTTAACATAGATGATTTAACGAATATAAATGAAATAATCCTAGATACATAATTTGAGATTCACTATCTTATATATGCTGCTGATATTAATTACAATAGTACACACCCATTATCATCCGCTTAGACGCGCACACCCATATATATAGATATATATGTATGTACATATATATTATATATATATATATATATATATATATATATATATATATATATATATATATGTGTGTGTGTGTGTGTGTGTGTATGTATATGGGTATATATATATATATATATATATATATATATATATATATATATATATATATATATATATATATATATATATATATATATATATATATATATATATATATATATATATATATATATATATATATATATATATATATATATATTTGTTCCAACACGAATACTTACCTCGAATTACTTCCTTAGGAGGGTCCTTGACCTCTCTCAATCTCGACCAAGATTTCCCGCGCTAACCCCCCTATCTCGCTCCCGATAGTTTCTACCCCCGCCGCCAGGATAAGTCCTGCGGCCCGGATTAGGGCAGGTCACTGCTTTTCCCGGGTCAGGATCTCATTAAGTTCTTGGTCGTGAGATGAGAAACATCTCACCCTCTCGCTTAAACTCTCGATCCTTTGGCGCGTTGTGATCCCACGTGTTCCCAGTGTACGGACTTGTGTTTTTTCTGCGATAGTGCGTTTTCGCAGTGTTCTCAGTCCGTTCATCTTGCGTTTATCCAGGGTTTCTGTAACTCGTTAGTGTTGGCCCTTCGTGTGCGAACGATGGAGCATGTGCGTCGTTGTCCTGGTCCTAGAGCAGGAAAGTCGTGTGGGGCTTTCCTCTCTAAACCAGAAGTGGACCCGCATTCCCTTTGTTCCACGTGCAGGGGTAAAGTTTGTTCCTCCTCGGACACGTGTCCCGAGAGCGTGAGTTGGGACGGCATTCAGTGGGTACGGTATAGTACAAAGAAAAAGAAGTCGTCGAAAGCGTTCCCCCAAGAAAGTGAGTGGCGTGTCCTCCTTACAGTCGGTCAGTGATCGGTCCGACGAAGCCTCGGCCTCTCCGTCTCCTTCGCAGAGGAGTGGGCAACAAGCCCCCAGTGTGATTGTTAGCCATAGTGTTCTCCCCGGTGAACCCAGTGTGAGGGAGGAACCAAGGGCTGGCCCCTCTGGAGAGAACGGAAGGACCGCGAGTGTTTCGGGCGAATCGGGCCACGTGGCAGGGGATCACGCTTCCTCAGAAGACCCGGTGTGGGGCAGTGTGGCGATCTCAGACTCCCCCCCGCCCTCGTGGGCCGGTGCGTCGGGTTCCCCCCCGCCAGAAGAAAACCACGCTAGAACTCGTCGCCCGGGTAGCGATGCCTTCGGGTGGAAGTTACCGAAGACTCCAGGGAGGTCACCGCTAAGGATGGACGTATCCCTGGGTCCCTGGCCTTCTAGCAGGGACAGAGTGGACTCGGTACCCTCGGTATCTACAGCAGTTCCCGAGGACTTTCTCCAGCACCCTGTCTCGGACGGTCGACGGCGAAGGGCCTCCCCCGCGCATCACTCGGGCAGTCGTTACGCGAGGAACGTGGCACCCTCGGACTCTTTGGAAGCAGACACATCCTCCGGGGGAGAACGCAGGGAGAAACGGCACCGTAAGAGAGAGCGGACCGATAGTGATCGTTCCCGCTCCAGGTCGAGGTCGCGGCACAGTAGGAAGCGCCCACGCTCTCACTCCCGTAAGTACAAGAGGGAGGTCTCTCCCGGCGGCGGCGAATGGTTCTACGTCCCCTCAGGAGAGTCCAGGAAGCACCGCTCTCCAGACTCTCGGTCCAGTGAACGAGCCTCCAAGTTGTCACTGCCTACATACAACATGGAACCGCTCGACCGGCCACGCAAGAAGGACCTCACTCTCAGGCACAAGTCCTCGAGGCCTCCGGTTCACCCCGCCCGGCGGGAGGAAGCGCGCTTCCGAGAAGACAGCCAGACCGAACCAGCCCAGCTGGGTCGGGCGTCGAGCAGGAAGGACCGGTTTCCGGGGTCGGGTCTTCCCACCGGGACCGTGTCCTCCGCTTCCAGAGCCTTGGGCCAGTCGAAAGGCCTCCCGGAGTCGGTGGCACCCGCCCTACGGCGAGACCCAACCGTGTACGGTGCGCCCTACGGTTGCGGGACGTCCTCCCTGGGACCTAGTAGAGAGCGGCCAGTTTACCACCCAAGCACTGCTCCCCTCCGCCAAGCCGAGGCCTCGGTCGACGGAGGCGAGGCTTCCCCGTCGGAGGAATCCGCCTACAGAAGAGTGGTAGGCCTCGTCAGAAAGATCCATGGAATTCCGGAACCCTCGGCGCCGAAGGTGAATGCCTGGAGGTCGAGCCTCTTGAGATATACGCACCGGGACGTCCTTCCGAAGTCCTCTCTGGCCCTGCCTCTCGCCCCAGACCTAGTACTGGGACAGGAGTACATCGACAACTTGGTGGCCAGCAGTGCGGAGGCCCCCAAGTCCCAGAGTGCCTCCAAACTCCTCCAGGGTCTTAAACTACAGGGCAAAGTTTATATCCCGGAAGGGCGGCGCCCAGGCCCCTGTAGAGTGGACCCAGCCGTGGATATCCTAGGACAAGGCGGCTCGGACGAAAGGGCCTGTTCAGCCCCTGTGTCCTTCTCGGCCTCTGAAGCCGGCATGATGGAGGAGATGTCGAGAGACATGATTAACGTCTCCTCATGGCTGGACTGGTGGGCTTCCACGTTGGTTAATGTACAGGCCTCCACAGACCCCGACGACCCGGAACAACAAGGTCTCCTGTCAGACCTTCTCACCTCCGGGGGGAAAGCCCTCAAATTTATGGCGTATCAGGCACTCTCCTTGACGGCCAACTGGGTCCTTCGAAAGCGGGACACAGTGCTTTCCAAAGTGTCAAGAAAAATCCCGGACAGAGAGGCGCGAGTGATTCGCACCCTACCCCTAGGAGGCGAGTCCCTGTTTCCATTGAAGGAATTAGAAGTGCTGATGGAGAAGGTGTCCAAGAGGAGAGAAACCAACGTCCCCAAGCAAACATCCTCCAGGAGGCCTCCTTATAGGAGGTCAGTCTCGGATAGTGCCGTGACCCCTCAGGCTATCCCCAGCTCTTCGAGGAGGGACGCCCCCGCCTCCTCCTGGACATCAACTCCACAGCCCTCCCGCAGGGGAGCTACAGGGTTACTCCGCCTCGAAAAGGGGCAGATCAGGCCGCCCCTCTAGGAGAAGGTAGAGGGAGAGGCCCCCTACTCCCGCCCAAGCCTCGGGTTGGGGGATGCCTCAGACCCTATTGGCAAGCATGGAAAACGCATGGGGCGGATGCTTGGACGGTGTCCGTCCTGAAAGAAGGCTACAGGATCCCCTTCATAGCGGATTCACCCCCTCTTATTCCAGCCACCCAAACAGAATGGTTAGCTCCCAGGGACCCGTTGAAAAGGGCTACCCTGCAAAAAGAAGTTTCCTCCATGTTGGAGAAGGGAGCCATGGAAGAAGTCCTTCTCCCAGGGCCAGGCTTCTACAGCCGCCTGTTCCTGGTGGAGAAAGCAACGGGGGGGTGGAGACCGGTGATAGACCTGTCGGCCCTCAACAAGTTCGTCAAGAAGACGGACTTCAAGATGGACACCCCAAAATCCGTCCTGATGTCCTTGAGGGAGAAAGATTTTATGATGACGGTCGACCTCAAGGACGCGTACTTCCAAATTCCGGTCCACCCGTCGAGTCGGAAGTTCCTCCGGGTGAAATGGGGCTCCCAGATCCTGCAGTTCCGGACCCTCTGCTTCGGACTGTCGACGGCCCCTCAAGTGTTCACGAGGGTCTTCGCGACAGTCTCAGTATGGGCTCACGAACGATGTATCCGCCTCATCAGGTACCTGGACGACTGGTTGCTCCTTTCCAGTTCAAAGGCCCTCTTGGAAGAGCAAGGAAAGGACCTCCTCCGTTTCTGCAGGAGTCTGGGAATCATTATCAACCTGGAGAAATCGAACCTAACTCCATCCAACAAAATGGGGTACTTGGGGATGACGTTGGACACCGTGCAGGGGAAGGCCTTCCCCTCGGAAGACAGGATACAGAACCTCGTCAAGATCATTCAGCCGTTCCTGTCGGGGCTTCCCAGGAAAGCGAAAGACTGGCAGAGGCTGATAGGCCATCTGGTCTCATTAGAGAAGCTAGTCCCCCAAGGGAAGATACGGCTCAGACCCGTACAATGGAACCTCAAGGCTCTATGGTCCCAGACAGGCTCTCAGAAAACATCGATCCCAGTCCTTCCGGACACCAAAGCAGCCTTAAATTGGTGGCGGTGCCAGTCGAACTCCCTCAAGGGGATGCCCCTCGGGTCCTGTCCCCCCGAGTTTCTCCTGTTCACGGACGCCTCCAGCCTAGGGTGGGGAGCCCACCTGCGGGAGGAAACAGCAAGCGGGACCTGGTCGGAGACCGAAAAGCAACTCCACATCAACGTCCTGGAGCTAAAAGCAGTACAAAAGGCATGTCTGCACTTTGCAAGTCGGTTGAAGGGAAACACCGTGGCCCTAATGTGCGACAACGCCACGGTGGTAGCCTACATCAAGAAACAAGGGGGCATGAAGTCGAAGGAACTGTGCGACCTCACCGTAAACATCCTGCACTGGGCGGACGAGCACCAGGTAACACTGCTAGCAAGGTTCATCCCCGGGAAAAGGAACGTGCTAGCCGACGGCCTCAGCAGGATAGGTCAGATAGTAGAGACGGAATGGTCCCTACAACCAGAAGTGGCCAGACTCATCCTTCAACGCTGGGGCTCCCCGGTGATAGACCTCTTCGCAACAAAGCTCAACGCCAAGTTACCGGTTTATTGCTCCCCGGTACCAGACGAAGGAGCAGCCCTAGAAGACGCCTTCCAGCACAGGTGGGACAACCTGGACGATTATGCCTTTCCCCCCTTCACGCTGCTAAGGCAAGTGCTCAACAGAGTAAGAACCTCCCAAAACCTAAAGATGACTTTGGTAGCGCCCTGGTGGCCGGAGAGAGAGTGGTTCGCGGATCTGAAGGACCTGGCAAGCCATCCGCCATGGCCTCTGCCCCCCAGGTCAGATCTACTGAGTCAACCGCACTTCCTCAAGTTCCACGACAACCCTCTCTCTCTTCGCCTTCACGCCTGGAGACTATCGAGCGACTCCTGAAGAAGGAGGGGTACTCCTCCTCCACAGCTAAGAGGATGTCCCTATACCTAAGAAAATCCTCTACCGTAGTCTACCAGGCGAAGTGGGCCGCCTTTACGAAATGGTATGCGACAAAACAAATAAGACCTCTTAAAGCCTCGGTCCCTGACATAGCTGATTTTCTCGTGTACCTTAGGGATAAAATAGGAATGTCAATCCCGGCTATTAAAGGAGTACGAGCAGCCTTAGGCCAAGTCTTTCTCCTGAAAGGCATCGACCTGGGGACCTCAAGACACATAGGGATGCTGATTAGAAGTTTCGAACAATCCTGTCCTCCCCAAGCCAGGAGAGTGCCCAGATGGGACCTGGCCAAGGTCCTGAAAATGTTGTGTCGTCCGCCCTTTGAACCACTCAGAGATATCGGGGACAAAGATCTCACCCTCAAGACAGTCTTCTTGCTAGCCTTAGCTTCGGCTAAGAGAGTAGGTGAGATCCACGGTCTCTCCTACGACGTGGCACACTCCAAAGGGTGGAAGGAGGTATCTTTCAAGTTCGTTCCCTCCTTTGTAGCAAAGACTCAGAACCCAGCAGTCTGGGACCCGAGGTTTGAAGGTTTCTCAATTCCGGCCATCCCCAAGACAGGCAATACGGAAGACCTGAAGTTATGCCCAGTCAGGACGATCAGGAAATACCTGGAAAGGACAGCCCATCTCCGTCCAGGTGCCAAGAACCTCTTCGTCTCTACAGGCGTTAATAAGAAGCAAGTGTCCAAGAACACTATTTCCTTCTGGCTGAGACAAGTCATCACTAGGTCTTATGAAGAAGACAAGGTGGCAGTACCAGGCACTCCCCGTCCCCATGACATCAGAGGCCTGAGCACTTCCTTGGCCTTTGAGAGAAATATGGCAGTGGGGCAGATCCTGCAGGCCGGCACTTGGTCACACCAGTCGACCTTCACGGCCCACTATCTCAAAGACTACTCAAGAAAGTCTTTGGATGGATTCTCCATTGGGACAGTCATCGCCGCCCTCCAAGCTGTGTAGTGGCAGGCTGGAAGACGTCCCCAACAGTGAATAGACTCATCCCTACTTCTTCAGGAGAAGACTCAGTAGAGAAGATGTCAAGAGGTAAGCCTTAAATTATAAGCGTAAGGTTTCCGCTGCTACCCCCTATCCGCTCTCTGTACCCCCGCATTACGTAGCCCTCCAGGCACCATGTGCCTAACCAAGTGGCAGAATGGCTCTCCCGCCTCCTAAAGTATAAGTCTCCTAAGGAAGTAATTCGAGGTAAGTATTCGTGTTGGAACAAATCAAAAATTTTAAGTAATTTTAATTTTTCCTAACATACTTACCGAGAATTACTTCCGGGTAATGGCCCTCCCTTCCGTCCCCGAGTGCCATTCTTCCATTGCCGGGTCGGGCTAAACGGAGAACTTAATGAGATCCTGACCCGGGAAAAGCAGTGACCTGCCCTAATCCGGGCCGCAGGACTTATCCTGGCGGCGGGGGTAGAAACTATCGGGAGCGAGATAGGGGGGGGTAGCGCGGGAAATCTTGGTCGAGATTGAGAGAGGTCAAGGACCCTCCTAAGGAAGTAATTCTCGGTAAGTATGTTAGGAAAAATAAAAATTACTTAAAATTTTTTATATATATATATATATGTATATATATATATATATATATATATATATATATATATATATATATATATATATATATATATATGTGTGTGTGTGTGTGTGTGTGTGTGTGTGTGTGTGTACATGCCGAATTTTGTGTGAGGTAACTTTATATCAAGTTTTAGTTAAATGAAATATTTTATCAAATACTAAATGTGTTTTTTGTAGTGATGACAATTTTTGTGTAACACCTTTTGAAATTTCTATAAATCAGCTTACATGAAACATAATGACTGAATCTCAAATTAAAACTTGTTTTTAAGTGAGAAAGAGTAGGAATTTTTTTTTCTTATTTTAAACAAGAATAGATTGGAAGAAAATTAAAAAACTGTTACGGTTAAAGATCATTTCAATATGTAAACGTTATGTTAAAATGCCTTGTCAGTGACCCCCCCACTCCTTTGTATCTGTCTCGCACAGGCAGTATGGGAAAAGGTTGCCGACTTTGTAATTACCAGTACACTCGACCTAGAAACAATGGGTTCGCAGGGAATGTTGGAAGAGCCATTACAGATAGTAATTAGACTATAAAGGCTTCTTAATGAGACTGTTAAGGACATTGAAAAAAGGAACCTAATTGGCGATCGAAAGCAATTGCGCCGTTATTGCGAACAGTTGCACTGATGTTATCTCTTGGCATTCTCGAAAGGGGAGGATATTTAGAATAATCTAGTACATGATTCCCATGTTATTTTGTTTCATTAACCAATAGTTTAAAATCATATTACATCTATTTTTCTATCTCCATGTATGTATGTGTATATATTCTATATATATATATATATATATATATATATATATATATATATATATATATATATATGTATATATGAAAATATGTGAAGAATCTTTCTTTAATTCACTCTTTCATCAATATTGTTTTTATCGGGATGTGTTCAAGAGGTTTTCGTATTAGGAATCTTATTTTGTGAGATTTTGGAGCTGAATAGTTTCATTTTGTCGTAATTGAATAAATAAGATAATTGATAAGTAAAAGGTCTAAATTCTATTCTAACCAATGCATATTTGAGCCTATTTCCATCATTTATGACTGCATATACACAATAGTCGGATAAGATACTTTCATCTTTTTGTTGCATCGCATTATACCAAAGTTAGATCTTGCCGTATTAATTTCAATTAGGCTAATTCTGATTATTGATTTATAATGATTTTCTTTGCAGGTAAGTGGAGGATGTGCAACTAGTTTTAGATAGACATGAATATAACTAAGAAAGGTAAGGACAAGTTAAGTTATGGTTGTTTTAGTTTTTAAGGATTGTTATACGTTTATTTGATGATTAAATCAAGGTGTATTTGATATGGACATTTCATATTCATTCGCAGTTTAATGGAGTATATAACTGTATACCTTCCTCCTAGTATAATCGTTCATTACTATGTATTATGGGTGGTAAATCTATTGCATGTCCTTGAGTAGATTAAAGTTAAATGATTCTTGGCAACATTTTGTTAGTAAATAATCTCTTTATATAAATACGTGAGCTTACTATAATGATGAGCATCTGGCCTCCAATCACAAGCTTCATTCAGGGACTGCATGACCCAGGCTCAGGAAGTAGCTGTGGCTTCGAAACCTATTTATTTTCAAAGCAGAATTCAAAATATAAGAGACTTAACCAAAGGTTCTGAAATACCTACTTCTACGACCCTGTATGTACGTAGGAAGCTTGGGTGCAGGTTCATTTAGGTGTTTAAGATATAACAAACATAGTATAAATGTATCATATGAATGGCTAGGACATCAACTAGACAACCACTTGATTAGCAGAGTTTACAGTAATGTGTTCTTGAATCATTTAGGTTACTTATGTCGTGCTCTTTAGTCTTAGAATTGATAAACTAGTCTTGAAAGCCAGATCTCTCCTGGCTACGAAGGGTAGTGCCGTCTGTGAACCTTACACGGTGCACTGTTGGCATTACTGAACGGTCTTTGTAGTGTTCCACCGGCCTCTAGAAGCACTTGAATTATATGCTTCTACTTTACCTCCATTCCCACTTCCTTCCTTTGATTTGACTGTCCAACCTCTTTTCACGTTTACTTCATAGTGTAGCTGGAAGGTTTTCCTCCGTTGGACTTGGGCGCTGAATGACTTCAAATGGCACAGCTATATAGCACAAATTCCTAAATCTAAATCAAATTCCAATATATCTTATTTGTAATGGGAAGGAAGAGAGTAAGCAAATGTGTTACAGAATATGTATAAGAATTATGAAACTTATTTTATAATACATTTTATAAAAGGAAGAACGCTTGGGAAAGGCTTTTGCAAAATCTAGATAGATCACATCTGTGTCTTTTTCATTTATCATATTTTTATATATGTTTTCATAGTGTGCTATCAGTTGGGTTTGTGTACTTTTTCCGGGCGCAAAACTGTGTTGACCTATATTAAACAAATTATTTTTAACCAAATGATCCGTTATTTTCTTTTTTATTACCCTCTCATACACTTTCATAATATGTGATGTTAGACTAACAGGTCTATAATTGCTTGCCTCTAGTCTTGATCCACTTTTGAAGATAGGGGTTATATAAGCTAATTTATGTTTAACATAGATCTCGCTCATATCTACACTTTGTCTGAGCAGTGAGATAGTGTTTGCAGTTTTTTTTAACAAAATCGCTGGAACTCCATCTGGTCCGGCTGCTGATCCATTTTTAATTTCGTTTATAGCCTTGACAATATCTGCTTCATTAATATCTATATCCGTTAGATATTCAACATTTCCTTCTCTCATTTCTTTTTCATTATTCTCATTCGCAATTCTTGGCGTGAACTCACTCTTATATTTTTCTGCTAATATGTTGCATATTTCCTTTTTTTCATTTGTTAGCCGTCCTTCAATTCTTAGAGGGCCTATTTCTAACCTCTTTTTATTCATCTTTTTTGCATAGGAGTAAAGTACTTTGGGTTTTTTTTTGTTTTTTATATTTTGAAGTGTCCTTTCTTCTAAGTCCCTTTTTTCATTTGCTTTTGACTGTATAATCTTTTGTTCTACATTTTCGATCTTACATTTTATTTCCATCATTTTCCACACATTTTTTTCTTTTGGAAGATTTTTCTTCCACTTTCTAATTTTCTGAAATAAGATCCTTCTTTCTCTTGGTATGCATGTCTTTTGTTTATTGTTTTTCTTCAGTACATATTTTTCAACAATTTTCTCCAGTATTTTGTACAGTATGTCCGTATTTACCTGTATATTATCACTTACAAACACATTTTCCATTCTTTATTCAGATCTTCATTTGTTTCTGACCATTTTATATTCTTACTATAAAAATTTTATTTTCCATATCCTTCCCAAAGTTTTGTGCTTTTATTAATTCTGTGATCACTTGCTTTGGAATGAACTATCAATTCTATGACATTGTGGTCTGAAATTCCCGTGTTATACACTATTATTTCTTTAACATAATTCACCTCATTCACAAATACTAGATCTAGGACATTTTCCTTTCTTGTTGGAATGTGGTTTATTTGTTGCATATTATGTTCTAATTATCTAATAGCATATCTTGAAGCTTTTCAAATTGCCTCTTATCTTCTGCGCTACTATTACTCTCTTTTTTATATGTATACATACAACCACTTTCTTCTATCCGTTCTTTCCAATCCACGAAAGGAAAGTTAAAATCTCCGGATAGGAGTATATTCCAGTCTTTATGGTTTCTACATATATCATCTATTTTTTCTATTATTATTATTAGAGAGAGAGAGAGAGAGAGAGAGAGAGAGAGAGAGAGAGAGAGAGAGAGAGAGAGAGAGAGAGAGAGAGAGAGCGTAGTATTGGTAACACTAAATATGATCAATCCCGGAATCTGTTATCTACATTTATGAAAAAGGAAGACAAGCGACTGACTCATAATGGTGGATAATCGATTAAAAAAAAAAAAAGAATATCGCTGGAAAGAAATCCCTTTTGTATGCCTTTTACTTTGAATCCTGGTTAAACCTGAGGAAAAAGCTTTGAAAATTAATATTGAGGCATAACACCCCAACAGTTTAATCTCTGACTTTTTCATATATGTTACTAGGTTGTGACCCCTTTCCAGTCTGGCAGTTCTCGTGAATATTTCAAAAACATCGCATTCCATACTTGATATTTTTTTGGCTTTTTTCTTCCTTTCACAACTTTTCATCAAGTTACGTAGATGGTATTCTGATAATTCTTTTGAACCATCAAGTTGATAATGAACCATTGTATATATGGAAATGGAAATTACCTCTTCTGTAATAGTAATCGATTCTATCGTCATGTTAAGTGTTTCCCTTTTTTTCATTTTCATATATATATATATATATATATATATATATATATATATATATATATATATATATATATATATATATATATATATATATATATATGTATATGTATATGTATATATGTACATGTATATGTATATATGTACATGTATATGTATATATGTACATGTATATGTATATATATATATATATATATATATATATATATATATATATATGTATATGTATATATAAATATGTAAATATATGTATGTATATATATATGTGTGTATATATATATGTAAATATGAGAAAGAGAGGGGGGTGAAGTATGTACATTGTTGTAATTTGATCCTTTTACCTGCCAAGGGGTGGCTCCTGAGAAAATCGACATTCTTTATTTGGGTGCTCCTGTCATCATCATCATCATCATCTCCTACGCCTAATGACGCAAAGGGGCTCTGTTAGATTTCACCAGTCGTCTACTTCTTGAGCTTTTAAATCAATACTTTGTCATTTATCATCTCTGACTTCACGCTTCATAGTCCTCAGCCATATAGGCCTGGGTTTCCAACGCTTCTAGTGTCTTGTGAAGCCCAGTTGAAAGTTTGGTGAACTAATCTCTCCTGGGGAGTGCGAAGAGCATGCCCAAACCATTGATATCTGCCCTTCACCATGATCTCATCCATATACGGCACTCGAGCAATTTTTCTTATAGTTTAATTTTTAATCTTTTCCTGCCCTTTTACTCCCAATATTCTTCTGAGGTCTTAGTTCTCAAATCTACAAAATCTGTTGGATATTGGTTCATTGTTATACCATGACTCATGTCCATACAGTAACGCCGATCTCACTAAACTGATATATAGTCTTATTTTTTATATGTAATTTCAGGTGATTTGATTTCCAAATTTTACTTAACCTAGTCATTGTCTGATTTTTTTTTTTTCAATTTTTCATTAAACTCAAATTCTAAAGATACTGTAATAGAGATCATAGTTCCTAAATATTTAAATGATTCCACCTCATTAATTCTCTCTCCATCCAATGATATTTCATCTTCCATTGAATATTCAGTTCTCATCATCTCTGTCGTTCTTCTATTTATCTTGAGCCCAACATCATATGATATTTCATGCAGTCTGGTAAGCAAGCTTTGCCAAGCCTGTGATGTTCTCCTAATAAGGACAGCGTCATCAGCATACTTTAGGTTAGCTAATTCAATGTTAACAACCCAGTACAATCCTTCTCCACCATTCCGAACTGTGCTATGCATTACAGAATCCATGAGGATGATAAAAAACATAGGTAAAAACACATTCCCTTGGAGTAATCCGCTGTTCACTGGAAATTCATTTGATAGGACTCCACGATCATTAAATTTGCACTTGCTATGCTATACCTAGTTAATATTTAGGTAACCTCGCTTGAACTCATTGTTGGAGGTCGAATCCTAACATGGAAATTACGGTTTCTTCTTTTATTTCTACTCTAGATTTCAAGGTTTAGTAGTAACAAGCCTATAAATATAAAAGAAAATCGAGAAAGAAGGGGGTCATATAATAACAAGTGGCTAAAGATAAACAGCAAATTTTATGCACGTTGCATAAGTTATTTTATAGCTCTGACCATCCTTTCTTTTGTATTCAGGTCTTCAGATCATAAGGCTGAATACTACATAATATTTTTGGATTTTTTTCCCGCTATGACTAAATTATGAAATGACCTTCCTAATCAGGCAGTTGAAGAAGTGGAACTGCAAAAGTTCAATCTTGCAGCGAATGTTTTTTTGTTGAACAGGCTGACATAAGTCTCTCTTTATAGTTCATATATGAAAGATCTCTTTTAATGTTGTTATTGTTCTCAAAATATTTTATATTCACTGTTCATTACTTCTCATATTTCCTTACATCCTTTCCTCACTGGGCTATTATTCATTATTGCAACTCTTGTGCTTAAAGCATCCTGCCTTATCCAACTAGGGCTGAAGCTTGGGTAGTAATGATGATAATAATATATGAATGTATGTATATATATACTGTGTATATATATATATATATATATATGTGTGTGTAGATGTATGTATATATATATGTATATATATATATATATATATATATATATATATATATATATATATAAATATATATATATATATATATATATATTATATATATATATATATGTGTGTGTAGATGTATATATGTATATATATATATATATATATATATATATATATATATATATATATATATATATATATATATATATATATATATATATATATATATATATATATATATATATATATATATATATATATATATATATTATATATATATATATATATATGTGTATATATATATATATTTATATATATATATATATATGAATTATATATGTGTATATATATATATATATATATATATATATATATATGCAAATCAGCAAATGCAGCCGTTTATAGACAACTGTAAAACAAAGTCCTCAGACAGTACTACATTGTATCCCTATCTCTGGTTACAGCTCATTTTATATTTACTGACACATACACAGAATAGTCTGGCCTTTTCTTTTACACATTCTCCTTTTTCCTGATACACTTGACAACATTGAAATTATTAAACAATTCTTCTTCGTATGGTAAGCAGCTCTTTTAGGAGAAGGGCACTTCAAAATCAAACCATTATTCGCTAGTCTTGGGTAGTACCATAGCCTTTGTACCATGGTCTTCCACTGTTTTGAGGTAGAGATCTCTTGCTTTAGGTTACATTCGGGCACACTATTCTATCTTATTTCTCTTCCTCTTGTTATTTTGAAGTTTTAATATTTTTTATATGAAAGATTTATTTTAATGTTGTTATTGTTCTTAAACTTCTCTTTTAGGTTATTTTCTTGTTCCCTTTCCTCACTCGGCTAATTTTCCTTGTTGGAGCCCTTGGGGTTATAGCATTTTGCTTTTCCAACTAGGGTTGTAGCTGAGCAAGTAATGTTAATAATAATAACAGCCATAGTCCAAGCTTTGGATCTTATATTGAATTCACCATAAAGATTTTATAATAAACTCTTGATACCAAAAGTGTAATAAAATATTTAAATATTTTCAATGCAGTACATGCCTTAGCATGTATAGCACATGTGGGGCTTTATCAGATTTTTTTGTCGAAAGGAATTTTATATTTCTGCTGGATGCCAGTCCGTGCTGGCATTCATGGTAATGGGTAGGTTGATACATATGCCGAAAGTGTCACCAGATTCATTTTTTATCAAATAGCCAGAGTTCCCTATTTAGACATTGAATAACCTGTAAGGTCATATATCAAGAGGAAATGGCAAGAGAGATGACCGTCTCCATCTCTCCAAGTAAAGGAAAAGTATAGAAAGATCAGAGCAAAAGTAGAATTCTGGTTTTCATCTTTCCAGGTTAAGAGAAGGTCCAGAATAGTTTCAAGTATTCTTTGTGCTGGCACACCAGCGTAACACAGTTATATCTCAGAAAGAGGCAGCGTGGCAGTGTACCAGTTTGTACTCACTGTGACACGATATTGTCAGTTGAGCACATTTTGGATTTTTGGTGCAATGTTTAAAAACCACACCACTGAATGGCAGAGATTCCACCGTCAGGGAAAATCTGTTTCTGAAATTTTATGAGATCAAGCTGATATTAATATTCTTATTGAAATTTTGAAATCCAGTGTTATTAGAAGAGCGAGGGTTATAGGGGAACGAAGAGAGATAAGGAAGGGAGGGATTGTGAAGAATGGTCAAGCGTGGGAGAGAGAATGGAAGTGAGAGTAGTGAGGAGGTCGTGTAGTATCGGAGAGCAATGAGGTGAAGATATGCAGCATCTTTAGGAAGAGGACTCACCTTCCCCCAAGAGATGAGACGCAGAGGTGTTGATTGGAAAATCGTCTTTGGTGGATTTTCTCTTCATTTATACAAGTTTTGTTGCAATAATTTGTAGAAAGCTATTTATTATCAATATCATGATTTTATTATACATTTCAGTGTTAGCTTCTGATTTATTTGTAATTTATGATTAGGTATCATTCTGTGTGTGTGTGCTTCTTTAATCGTATTAGCATTATTGTGAACAGAATATTACTAGGTAAAATTATTTTAGTTATTCTTATCAGTATGTTTAGCCTCTTCAAGAACTGTAACATATATACTAACAAATATTAAAATTCATTGATGTTATCAATATACTTTCTTAAAGGCTTTGGATTTAATGTTTTTTTTAAGACTTTAAACATTTTTCCCCTGTACACCTTTTTTTTTTTTTTATGACAGAGATTGTACAGAGAAGACCGGCTGAGACCCAACAGTAATAAGGGAACATTTAAGAAAAAATGACCGATATCTTATAGTAATCAGAAAAAAAACTTAATCGGTGACAAAAATTTGGTAGGTAAGGGTTTCGTCTTTGTGCCAATTAATTTGCCTGTTCATGTGAATTTGAGTAGCCGATTTTAATTAAACTAGTGGCAGCTATTACACTTCATTTTCCCCGCTTATATCTATGACATGGGTTGTACAAAGAGGAGCAGCCGAGACCCAGCAGTGGTAAGGGAACATTTTAGAAAAAAAAAATGCCTGATATCTTATAGTAAGCAGGAAAAACTTAATCGGTGTCATAATATTGTAAGTTTTTTGTATTATTATTGCTTTATATGCTTGACAAGGGTTAACAAACTGCATTAAGAAGTACGCAATGAACATACTTCTGTCGGCAAAGTAATATTTATAATAATCCATGATGGCAATTAACGACGGATATTTGAATAGTGTCTAGAAAATAGCTATTTGTACAAAAATCCCTCAAAATTCCCACTAAGGTTAGAGTGGACGTCTTATGCACTTAAAACCGGAAGGTGTCAAGCCTACACACATGGCTGATGCAACATTATCACTGCAAGTTGCCTGTCCCACACTCACAGCCGATGTTGCATCATCAATAGCATTGAGTCAATGAACAAGAATAGAAGCATTCAATTGGATTTGTCAACAACAATAATTCCATATTAATTCTTCTTCGTCTTTCTCGTAGACCTTGGCAAGCATCGTTAGAGGAGAGCTGCAGTTATGCTTCCGATTTTCTCTCTGCTTTAAACCGATTTTCTTTTTTGAGCTTCATTCAGTTTGATTCCGATGGAGTGATTCAATTTGGGAATCAAAGGACAAAGGGAAGGGGAAACAAAGAAGAACAAAATATAACGGCTGGTAATCTCGAGCTATCGATACTCTGGTATTTAACTTGATCGGATGCAACTTTGGGTTTATACCGCCTTTTGTCTTTCATTTTTCAGTTTCTGTACATTGCTAGAGTTTCCCATCCTTAATATATTATATATAACGAAGACTAAATGAAAAAAAACTGAATTATTAATAATACATTTTTTAGATGAATTACCATTGCGAAGGCAATTGAGTTATTTGGAATGACTACTTTTATTATGATTATTATTATTATTATTATTATTATTATTATTATTATTATTATTATTATTATCATTATTATCATTGCTGGTGGTATTATAAAAACAGTAATTCACATTGAACTAACTGTTTGCTATTTAAGACAGGTTTACTGACATAAAGAAAACCACCCGAAAACCATAAGTGATAAATTAAAAATGCAAATGATAGATTAATTCAATGATACCTCAGACTTTGAAATCCTCCCAGGAAAACCATTCCACAGAAAGCCAAATCAGTCATAAAATCTTGAATGTTCCTTAGATTGACCGTATCTGTATTGGTATAATGGGCAAAAACGCTAATCATTCCGAAGCTTATGTGGTAGAAAAGTGATTCGAATTAATTTCTATCTGTTTTGTCGAAAACAAAGAGTAGGTAAGGGTTTCGATTTTGAGCCAATTAGTTTGCCTGTTAATGTGAATTAGGATAGCTAACTTTAATGTAACTAGTGACACCAGAGTTGAAGAAAGCATTATTTATAAGAAATTTTTTTTTTTACATTAAAAGAATATATGGAATGCTACATCAATTTTCGTTGAGGGAGGGAGGTGGGGATGATTACTATCAGCTACTTTATTCTGAAACAGTTTTCGACCCTTTTTTATTTTTATTATTTTTATTATTTATCCGGTTAATGCACGGGTAATAGAAAATAGAATTACCGTATTTTTTGTATATGATGAATTTATTTCTTTTTCCAAATTTCTATTATGTTTCACAACTTCATTTGAATTGATGGAAACTGGCTTTGCACGTCAATTGGTGACTGCTTGTCATACTTTTTTTTTTTTTTTTTACGCAAGAAGTGTGTATTTCGTTAAAATAATATCAAGAGTAAGTTTCCACACTTGGAGTGATTCTTTTATTGTTTTATAATTTAAAGTGTACATTTTGCCATTTAGTTAAAAGAAAGAAGCTGAAACACGAAGTAAAATACCTACCCCTTGTTCTCAAAATAAATGTCGCGAAGTGCTGGAACAAGGGACACCTTCGGCCCTTTCGCATTCTGTGGGACGGATCATTAATCCTGACGTCAGTCATTGAGGAGGGTCCGGCGGAAGATCCTCACGTGTCTCCGTATCTAATAGAATTTTTTTTTTTTTTTTTTTTTTGTTTATCGATGTGTTTAAGACTTGCTAACAAATAAGGGTGGATGTTATGTAGTTTTGTTTGCTCGATATATGGGTTTCAGTGTATGGGGAATTTGATGAATTTCTTTATATTTTTTCGAGTTGAATGTTGAATTTTAATAGATTTCCACGAAAGATTCTTCTATGCGTCAGATAAGGAAAGAATATCCACAGCTGCTGACAAAGAAACTACTAATGCAGTAAATTAGGAAATCTTTTTACGATTCTGCACTATTTTCTTCAACGCTGACACGATAGATAAAGCGCTACCGAATTATCCTAAACTGAATTTCGTTTTCCTCGATGTATCCGACAAAATCCAAATTAGTATTTAGATCTCGAGATACAATTATTATTATTGATATCTCGAGGGACACCAATTACTTGTGGAAAGTACGATACTGAATACTGAATGTTTTGTCAAAGGATTTTCAAAATGAACTAACTTTATCTATACGTAAAAAGACTCCCATATTTACGTCCCTCATATATATATATATATATGTATACACACACACACACACACACATATATATATATATATATATATGTATATGTATATATATATACACACACACACACACATATATATATATATATATATATCTCACATTCTCATCATTATCTCCTCCTCCCACGCCTATTGATGCCAAGGGCCTCGGTTAGATTTCGCCAGTCTTCTTTATTTTGAGCTTTTAAATCAATACTTCTCCATTCATCATATCCTACTTCACGCTTCATAGTTCTCAGCCAGGTAGCTCTGGGTCTTCCTACTCTTCTAGTGCCTTGTGGAGCCCAATTGAAAGTTTGGTGAACTAATCTCTATTGGGTAGAGTACAGAGCATGCCCAAATCATCTCCATCTACCCCTCACCATACAATATTAACCCTTTTACCCCCGGCTTACTTGGAAACTTCCGTGCTTTAAGCCCCAGGCATTTTCAGTTTTGAAGGGCTTTTCGACTTATTTTTTTCAAATCGCACCCACAGCCTCAATTTTCATCTTAGAGAAGTCAGATTGGTCTAATTTTTTTGGAAAAAGGTTGAAGTTTTCAATATAGTTATCAAAAGTATAAAGAAAATAATATAAATAGCCGCTATTGTTAGATGAAGTTGGGCGATGACGAAATTTTTTATATTCTTTCGTATACATTGCGATAAAGCACAGATGGGTCTTCTCACAGAAATCTTAAACCTATACCATCTTATAGAAAATTTATTCAGCTATAAGATGGTGTATAATAGTTTGTAGTTAAAAGAAGAAAAACATGAAAAAAAAATAGTATACCCACAATAATTGTAAACCTAAATTTCCTTAGCGCAAGTAACGAAAATCGGAGATTGCAAAAGTTTCGTTCTATCGATCATACGTTACCTATATTTAGAGTAATTTTCTTTTTTTATTTATTATTTTGAAGTAAATTAATTGAACTTTCTAATGACATATGCGAAAATAATGATAAAGCCATCTAAATAGTGGCTATCGTTAGGTGAAGTTAGGCGATGACGAAATGTTTTATGTTTTATCGTATACATTCCGATACAGCAAAGTAAGTTCTCCTCAAGGAGACTTCAAAATGATACCATATTATAGACAATTTATTCAGCTATAAAATCGTATATTAGAATTTGTAGTTAAACGAGAGGAAACATGGAAAAAAGTAGTAAACGAGCAAAACTGAAAACCTAAATCTCGTTACTTGCGGTAAAGAAATTTGGGTTTACAGCTTTTACACATTTTATTATTTTTTTTCCTTATTCATTTCTTCTAACTACAAACTATTAGATACAA
>NC_090727.1:3050442-3057942 GCF_036898095.1 Palaemon carinicauda | reverse complement strand
AAGAGTTAAACGTATTTAGATAATTGTCTCCAGGCTCAAAGGAATTTTTCATTATATTTAGATTTTAAGGAAGTTCGTTTTCATCTTGATGAAAAGTGGTCACTCTCTTAAAGCTTTCAAAATCCCACGAAGCTATAACTTTCATAGTTAAAGGATTTAACTCAATGGTTCAGAATTAAGGTATATATTTTTTCGAACGATTAGCCAAGCTTCCAGATTGCAAAAGATAGTTTTCACAAGCTAGGAAATAAAAGGAAGATTGGTAGCATTGGATTTTCCGGAAGTTTCATATTATTGGCTTCTAAAATAGATTAAGGGCATCTAGTTAAAAGAAATTATTCAAGGTAAACAATGAAATAAAAGGTTTTCATATTTAAAGGACGCTTTAAGAGTAAAAGGATCGGCTAGGTTTTAATTATTTTGTTTTCAAAGTTTTCTATACAAAAAAAGGAAGTAGGCTTAAATTTAAAGAAATCTTCAAGATGTTTATAAAACATGTTTGGTCTCAAATATTGTCTTTTATAGGTTTTCAAAGATTTATATATGAAAAAACAAAAATTTCCAAATCAAATTCAATCTTCAACTTGTGTGTTCATATTGCTTGCTATTTTACGTATTTTGAAAAGTTCTTGATGGAAATTTTCTGGGATACTGAACAGCAGTGTTCTTCAAACAAAGACGACAGTACAGCAGTTTTTGTTCTGTTGCAGTTATTTGAACAAACGTGAATATAATAGTAGAGGTGTGTACGCTACCAGGTAAAGACAAATAAAAAAAACAAACCTGGACAAAGTTGGAAAACGTTGGATGCAAGATTAAAACAAAATAAAAGTATAGTGTGAGAACTGGTAATATGAAAGATGAATTATTTTTACGTCTTAGCAACAATACTTCTGTAATTAACTGTAATTTTAAGAGGAGAGAGAGAGAGAGAGAGAGAGAGAGAGAGAGAGAGAGTGTGGGTGTGTTATTCAAGAGTAAGTGATTCGGGGAATAACTTATTGGTCATATTCATTTGAGCGAATACTGTATAATGATTTCAGTTATGCGGCCCTGTTGGTTAGGTTATGCTTATTCATTGATTCAATAATGTGATGATGCTGTCTTAATTGATTCAGCTAGTACATATTTCCTTTATGATATGTGCTGGTATTGTAATTTCCATTCAGTTTCATATGGTCTTGAGGGGTACACCCTTAAGGTAGGACTTCACAAGTTAAAAATGTCCAATTTGAGTCATGATTGATTGTAACTCTCTCTCTCTCTCTCTCTCTCTCTCTCTCTCTCTCTCTCTCTCTCTCTCATAGAATCCTAAGCATCGGAAAGTCAATATCCCCCGTCGTTTCTTGATACAAATTGCCTAAAAACCCTCGTCCTGCTGGGACATTTTCCCAAGCAAGTATTTTGCTTCCAAACAAGAAATGGTGATTACCTCCGATTAAGGCTAGAAAAGAGGAAAAGGGGGGGGGGGGGGGAATATCCAGAACGCAGGAGGGGTGGGGGGGTTTTATGTGATGGAATGACACTGTCAAGAAGAATTCCCCTTAGTATGAAGAGGAGAAAATAAACTGCGATTGATTGGCTTCGGGAATGGGATCATTGTAGTTCGCTCCTTAGCTGGGAAAATAATTGTTTGAAGGTCACCCTAGGTGGTGATGATTTTTATTTGATATTTTTACTTTGAAATATCTTCATAGATTTTATATATTATTTTTAGTACTAGCTTTTTATTCGATATATTTTAATATGTTTACAATCACATTAATAGGATTGTTATCATTATCATTTTTATTATTATCATTGTTATAACTATTTTTGTGTCAGTAATCTATCTGCTATATGAAATGATAGCCTTAGAAAAGATGGTTTATTTGATAAGTTTCAGCATAAAAACATAAATAATTTATACCAACATAATTCTTCAGTTTCCAAAATAATCCAATCACTTTTTTGAGTAGATCTTTGCAGTAACTGACGATGGCTGTAGATACCTGAACATCACATTTGAAGACTTACGATTTCTCTGACGCCTCACTAGATTCACCTTCAATAATGATGACAATAAAGAAAAAATGGAGTGAATCTGTCTTTGCCAGAAGACCCTTTTCTCGAAAGCAACCATAACTCGAGTTTGGTACTAACAAAAGTTCTTTCCATTTTCGCTCCTTAATATTAAAAGATGGAATATTTTAGAGGAGTGTTGAGAGGTCAGTGCACCTCAAAAGGACCACTGTAGACATTGATGAAAGGTCTTTTCTGTATTCTTTTCAGCTTTCAACTCGATCTCCACTTCTGCTTCCTATTTTTAATCTTGCTTTCTAACATCTCCTTTACTTCACTTTCCACAACGGAGATTTTTCCCTTCTGATCCAAATTCTAACTGAAATTTTCAAAAAAAAAAAGAAAAAAAAAAAAACCTCGGAGTATAGTATTTCAACTTGTGATTATTATTATTATTATTAGGTCTAAGCTTATTTATGCGCGGGAGGGGAGGGGGGGGCAGCCGCCCAGTGCCAGCGGGGGAGGGGAGGGCGGGCAGCCGCCCAGCGCCAGGGGGGGGGAGGGGAGGGGGGGCAGCCACCCAGCGCCAGCGGGGGAGGGGAGGGGGGCAGCCGCCCAGCGGGGAGGGGGAGTGGGGGCAGCCGCCCAGCGGGGGAAGGGAGAGCGGGCAGCCCGCCCAGCGGGGGAGGGGAGGGGGTTGGCAGGCGCCCAGTGTCAGCGGGGGGGGGGGAGGGGGGCAGCCGCCCAGCGGGGGAGGGGGCAGCCGCCCAGCGGGGGAGGGGGCAGCCGCCCCAGCGGGGGAGGGGAGGCAGCCGCCCCAGCGCCCAACTGGGGAGGGGAGGGGGGGCAGCCGACCAGCGGGGGAGGGGAGAGCCCCGCCAGGCCAACGATATAGAGTTGCTGTATCAGGCTTAGTTTTAAGAAAAAAAATGCCGAAGTCTTCATAAGAGAATGCTGTTCATGGAGTTCCTGAGGTATTTTTAAAAAGTCTTCAGAGAAGAATTGCATTCTTTCGAGGCATACATATTCTCTCTCTCTCTCTCTCTCTCTCTCTCTCTCTCTCTCTCTCTCCATATATATATATGTATATATATATATATATATATGATCACCAAAAACCTTTCCTGAATTCCACATTTTTTTCAAAAAGCGAGTTGAAGAGAGAGAGAGAGAGAGAGAGAGAGAGAGAGAGAGAGAGAGAAAGTCTATTAGTATCCAAGAAATTCTTCTTTTGGCTTCAATTGGAGTCCAAATGTCTTCAGGTATGAAGGAGAAAGAGAGGTATGAAGGAGAAAAAGAGAGAGAGAGAGAGAGAGAGAGAGAGAGAGAGAGAGAGAGAGTGAGTCTATTAGTATCCAAGAAATTCTTCTTTTGGCTTCAACTGGAGTCCAAATGTCTTCAGGAGAGAGAGAGAGAGAGGAGAGAGAGAGAGAGAGAGAGAGAGAGAGAATCCACAAGATTAAGAAATACTGAAAGGGATTAAAAAACCATAACAAAAGGAAAGATTTATTCATAGTTTTCTTTCTGTGCAAATCGTAACATTCATCTCCTAAAACGTTTCTGAGGCAAATCTAACTCTCTGAAGACATTCTGGAAGCGTTCTTGTTTCATCTTCATTCATTCCCAGAATGTAACGTTCGCCTTCCCTATCAATTTCCTTTGTATTCGTGTTAACAATTATGGAAATCATCGAAATATTAAGGAATTCTCTCTCTCTCTCTCTCTCTCTCTCTCTCTCTCTCTCTCTCTCTCTCTCGTAGGAATCTTCAGTGTCTCCGGAGGAAAACAGGAGAAATTTTACACAGAAGACGAATTTTCTGTTCTTCTCCAAGGTTTTCATTTCTTAATTCTTCGTTCGTTTTCAGTGCAATTATGGTAAATTCTATCATATTTTAATGGCCGGTTTAATATATATATATATATATATATATATATATATATTACTTTGTAGTGTTAGTAAATGAATTGAATCCTCTGCTGTAATTTTATTACCAAAGTGACTGTGCATCTGTTGCAAAAAAAAAAAAGACCATTCCTTTTATTTTTCGGGTATGTGATTTTTTTAACACTTTTGGAGGCTTGTGCAATCGCGTAACTGTATTCCGATCTAAAGTAATTGATAGTGCAACTCTAAGCTGAACAAGGTAGAATAAATGAAATAGATAAATAGGGAGTGAAGTTAAGGCGTTAGGTGTGACTTAAGTAAGTGTTAAGGCCACCTATAGAAAAATTAGAAGATTTACGACCAGCGAAAGCATAACACAGAAAAATGACAGGGTCAATAAACTATTTAGATTAGATTACCACCTCATAAATCAACTTTTCCTGAGAAGGGGGTCTCAAAAGTTCTTATTGTCAAGGACATCCTATGGATGTAGTAGCCATAGCAACATAATTACCAATTTCCGAGGGTTAATCCACGATGGTCACTATAATTGATTGATTGATTTGAAGTTCTCTGGGATCCTGACATCAAAGGTCATTGACGCCGAATGGTTGCTATAAGCACTTTTGTCTGCTTCTGACATTTTCGTCTTCTGCTCAGAGGAAGTATTTTCTCCTCTTAGATATTTTCCGTGTAAGTAGCTTACAAATGGGCAAATCCTTGGAAACTAAGTCGTTAAGGAACAGTATTTTGGTGTGGTTATATTTTATATTGCAGCGAAACTAATCTTATGATTACGAAGCTATTAATTTTTTGCATTAAACAAATTCATCTAAAAGACGTAATTTTATTTAGATTTCATTTTCATCAACTGTTGTTAAAAACCTTATTGTAATTTTTTAAGAGTATAGCAATATGACAAAAAATCCGGGGCCTATGATAATTTTTATTTTAAGCTAACCCTATTTCTTATATTCTCCTCTTACATAAGGACACTAAGTGTTTTTTTTTCCCATAACATGAAATCAAAACATCAAAGAAAACAATTCCCAAGAAACTTACAGTGATGAAATTTCGAACATAAATATGTTTTAACGATTTCCTTTCTTCTTTTCTCCCTTCATCAAGAATTTTCGCGGTATTGAGCAATATTGCTTTTTTTTTCAAAGGCAACTTCAAGAGAAGCTGAATTAAGTTTTGGATGTTTGCCGAGCGGGATTTTAACCAAGAAACAAAGATAAACTAAAGGGGCACTCAATAGAGCGTAGACCTCCGCCTCGGCAGTTTATTTCTCGATTTTTTGCTCGAGTTTGACCTTGACCTTTAACCATAACATGTATTAATTGGCCTGGATTTTCATACACTCAAATATAAACCAAGTTTGAAGCCTGTAACAACGATGTCCAAACTTGTGGCTGGTTATGCGACGTAAATTAGACATTTTGCTTAACTGTGACCTTGACCTTTGACCTTCAAATATTTAATCATCTCCAGCTTTGTACTCAGCAGTTAATCCCTGTAAGTTTCATTACTCTACGATTAAAATTGTGGCCAGGGAGCTATTCACAAACAAACAAACACACACACACAAACAAACACACAAATAGGGGCGAAAACATAACATCCTTCCAACTTCTTTGGCGGAGGTAATAAATCAAAGGGAACCAATTTCATCGCTTTTATGTATCATCAAATCCTTTCTGTCTCATGCGACATAGACTATGATTCAAAGGGTTCGAATGTGGCCACGGTTTGGTGATCGCTGGATTACACACACACACACACACACACACACATATATATATATATATATATATGTATATATATATACACGTGGACACAGTTTATACGGTAATATGTGGGATTCTGCGAGTATTTTGTTATGTATGTATACTTTTATGAATCTGATTATATATTCAAATCTGCTGTATACACATGTCATTTATATATATATATATATATATATATGTATATGGTATATGAATTCTATATCTATTATACTATAAATCTTTGCGTGTATGTATATGTGTATATGATACATGGCAAATGATTCGTGTATAGATGTAAATATGTAATTAGAAGCTCAGAAGTAACACACGAATTATCACAAGTTCGTTAAGAATATCTATCGATTGTATAAACGAGTATTTTCTGTATTGTATAAAGGGTGTATATTTACTAGCCTAATGAGTCTGGTTAATCTCCATTCATTTGATAGTAACACAGAGTTAAGGAAATACTCGAATATACATTAGATGGATATTTTTAGCGAACTTGTGGGTATTTTATATGTCATTTCTAAGACTTCTTTTAACGTCAAAATTATTGGGACTTTGACTTTGTCAGCCTATCAAACGGTTCAATGATCTTTTGATCACACACACACACACACACACACACATATATATATATATATATATGTATATATATGTATATGTATTTGTATATATATGTATATATATATATGTGTATGTATATATATAATATATATATATATGTATATATATGTATATGTATTTGTATATATATGTATATATATATATATATATATATGTATATATATATATGAATATGTATATGTATATATATATATATATGAATATGTATATGTATATATATGTATATATATGTGTATGGATATATATATATATATATATATATAAATATATAAATATATATATATATATATATATATATGTAAATATATAAATATATATATATATATATATATATACAGTATATATATAGTTATATATATATGTAATATAATATAATATGATATATATATTGACCTGACCATGATGTCACGTTTAGATTTTCCGCTGCACATTCAGGCAAGAAAAATAAAACCGTCATTATTTAACAAGGCGTGCATCGAAATTTCCTGTTAAGATAAATTTGAAGAGAACACGAAGTATTACTCCGGTTTTTTTTTCTTCCTGATAATCCTACTCACTGTTGAGCTAGCGCCTACTAACGCACGAACAGTTGATCACTAGGTTTGGCTTTACTACCATTTCCATCGCCTCTTCTGTCAGTAGCCAAGTCGTGATCAGCCATAAAAGTGGACGATAGCCATTTCAGCTGACGAAGTTGATCACCTGTAGCTGAAGAATTCTCGTCGTTCTCATAAGTATATAATTATACTCTCTCTCTCTCTCTCTCTCTCTCTCTCTCTCTCTCTCTCTCTCTCTATATATATATAATATATATATATATATATATATTAGCATTTTTAATAAAAAAGACAAATTTCAATATATAAAGAGAGAAAACAAGTACGTCTCGTTTCTTTAAAGGTTCCTTCTCCTCAAACAGTTCAAATCGTATCGCCTTCACATTTATGGCAGAGGCAAGGGACGGTGACAATGCCCCAGACTCCTAGAGACTGACCATACATACATATGATTAGCGCCGCCCCATCTCCACCCATCCAAATACCAGGGAGGGCCAGACACTCGTTGCTGATGTCAGCAGGTATATCTATAGGCTTCCCCCCCCCCCCTCTCTCCCCATCCTTAGCTCACGAGGATGGTGAGATTGCAGACACTACGAGAAGCCATCGAATTTGAGCCAGAATATACGTTAAAAGTAAGTAAGATATTCTTTTAAGT
>NC_090727.1:3047395-3049942 GCF_036898095.1 Palaemon carinicauda | reverse complement strand
AGAGAGAGAGAGAGAAATTTTGTCAAGTTTCATTGATAACCTCTGTATGTACAGGCGAGACTACATGCGTAATTAATCATAAGATAATTCTTTGTACTAAAAATTATTTGATTTCATAAGTGTTTCCCACAAAAACATCATGCGCGGATTCGTGTCTTTGCTTTCAATAACATATTACCATAAATATGAAGGGTTCTTTCCAAAACTTTCCCTCTGTATGCCAAGAGATCAAAATAATGACTCGGAAAATAACAAAAGATGGAGATAAGATTTTCGGTTTTCTTAGAGAGTGGTGCCGTACAAAGTGAGTTGCTTTTCTTACTGTAAAATAGTGATTGGAAGCAAGCGATAAATGTCTTGCTTTCACGACGGCACGAATTCATCTGGGAAATTTTTTCTTGTTTTTTCATTTTCCTCCAAATCTCAGCATATCACCGGAACAGAAACATGTTCTGAAAATGGGTTCATGTTCGAACGTTAAGTGGGACGTGGCGTTATATTGTTGTGACATGACAACAAAATCAGATTCATGTGATTTTTTTTGGGAAAATTTCTATTCTAGAATCTATCTTATGATACATTTTGATATGTTGCATGAGTGAAGCAAAAAGTATATATATTTTACAACATTTCTTAAAAAACACTTCTCTCTCTCTCTCTCTCTCTCTCCTCTCTCTCTCTCGTCTCTCCTCTCTCTTCTCTCCCTCTCTCTCTCTCTCCTCTCTCTCTAAGATAATTATATACTCAACCTAATGACACACTAGCTCTTTACTCGATTTAATCATTTTATGAAAAGTGACTGGATTTTAAAGAGTCAGTGTTTCCTGATTTATATTTTGTTGTTCTCAAACAGAATTGTAGAATTGCTCATATTAACACTCACAAACGCGTATATAAATCTATAATGCACCAAGTTAAGTATTGAAAGAACAAGTTTCCTCTGCTCAAGAAATATCTCAATAATTTTACTTTGCAATAGAAAGATTTGAGGTAACACATACTTATAATGGTTTGAATATTAGCAATGTTCCAACAATGGTGACTAACTTATACGAAGGAAGAATATTGCACTACAAGAAACACTCTAAAGATACAAAAGCACATATAAGCCTCTCTCTCTCTCTCCTCTCCTCTCTCTCTCTCTCCTCTCTCTCTCTCTCTCTCTTCTGGGTGACTTTGATTGGCTAAGGAGAAACGTTTAGGACATTTTATAAAGTATTTGATTGGAGATGTCATTGCACAGACAACAGCTCCAAAGGGAACTGAAACTGGCAGAGAAAATCACTTTAAGAACATCGTTAACACAAATTCAATTGCACGTTCGAACCCCTTGAATCATAGTCTATGTCGAATGAGACATAGAAAGGATTTGATGATACATAAAAGCGATGAAATTTGTTCCCTTTGATTTATTACCTCCGCCAAAGAAGTTGGAAGGAGGTTATGTTTTTCGCCCCTATTTGTGTGTTTGTTTGTGTGTGTGTGTTTGTCTGTGAATAGCTCCCTGGCCACAATTTTAATCGTAGAGTAATGAAACTTACAGTGATTAACTGCTGAGTAAAAAGCTGGAGATGATTAAATATTTGAAGGTCAAAAGTCAAAGTCACAGTTAAGCAAAATGTCTAATTTACGTCGCATAACCAGCCATAAGTTTGGACATCGTTGTTACAGGCTTCAAACTTGGTTTATATTTGAGTGTATGAAAATCCAGGCCCAATTAATACATGTTATGGTTAAAGGTCAAGGTCAAACTCGAGCAAAAGATAGAGAAATAAACTGCCGAGGCGGAGGTCTACGCTCTATTGAGTGCCCCTTTAGTTTATCTTTGTTTCTTGGTTAAAATCCCGCTCGGCAAACATCCAAAACTTAATTCAGCTTCTCTTGAAGTTGCCTTTGAAAAAAAAAAAGCAATATTGCTCAATACCGCGAAAATTCTTGATGAAGGGAGAAAAGAATAAAGGAAATCGTTAAAACATCTTTATGTTCGAAATTTCATCACTGTAAGTTTCTTAGGAATTGTTTTCTTTGATCTGATTTCCTGTTATGGGAAAAAAAAAACACCTAGTGTCCTTATGTAAGAGGAGAATATAAGAAATAGGGTTAGCTTAAAATAAAAATTATCATAGGCCCCAGATTTTTTGTCATATTGCTATACTCTTCAAAAATTACAATACATTTTTTAACAACAGTTGATGAAAATGAAATCTAAATAAAATTACGTCTTTTAGATGAATTTGTTTAATGCAAAAATTAATAGCTTCGTAATCATAAGATTAGTTTCGCTGCAATATAAAATATAACCACACACCAAAATACTGTTCTTTAACAACTTTGTTTCCAAGGATTTGCCCATTTGTAAGCTACTTACACGGAAAATATCTAAGAGGAGAAAATACTTCCTCTGAGCAGAAGACGAAAATGTCAGAAGCAGACAAAAGTGCTTATAGCAACCATTCGGCGTCAATGACCTTTGATGTCAGGATCCCAGAAAACTTCAAATCAATCAATCAATCAATTATAGTAACCATCTTTGATTAACCCTCGGAA